>NW_027137927.1:126781-233259 GCF_003813185.1 Lentinus tigrinus ALCF2SS1-7
CTGCGCTCCGGTCACGGTCGAATGTTGGGAGGCGCCAGCTCACCTTCATATGTAACTTGAGACTCATACGACGTACGGCGGTGTTGGAGATGAGTACGAGATGGATGGAATCGGCACTGATGTTCTACGACGGAAAGAGTCAAGTTTAGTGAACTCAAATGCGGGACTATAAGAGAATACCATCAGTCGTCCACGCGGGATGACATAAAACGCGCGCGACTGTGAGCTCGGAACCGCTATGCGGAAGAGAATGGCACATGGGCGGGAGACTCGGAGGCCTGCACCTCGTCTTCCTCATCCCAACCTGATCGCGAGGTCACGTACAACTCAGAGTCATCGTCCGAGTGTGGTACTGGCAAACCCGGAGTCAGGACGGCTCCGAGGGATCGGATGAAACCCGGGGTGTCATCGTAGGGGTTTCTCGAGAAGTGCAACGGATCGTCGGAGTCGACTCTTATGACTGTCTGGTTGGCTTCCTGGAGTTGTAGCAGGAAGTGCGAGACGAGGATGGATGTGATTCTGCGAATGTGTCAGAAATATTGATGAGTAGACACACGCAGGTGCATTCATGCTGGACGCGTACGGAGCGGTGAATATGGTGACATAGCTCGCACCGTCGCTCGCAACTCCGGGGCCCAGCTTTCCGTGAAACGGTGAGTGAAGTCGTACGAGCGTGATAGGACATGCGCCCTACCGCAGCCACCGAAAGGACCAGATGTAGGAGGTTCATGATGAAGATGGCGCTGATGAGAAGCGTTGAGATCTGCTACAGGTATACCACCCGCTTTGTCGAAGGACGTACACGAAGTATACGGTACCTGTGTGCGGCATAATACGAATAGTGAGGAATACCGTTACTTCGCATGAAGATTGACACATACCATCCCATAGTACAATATCTGATAGCGTCATTCTCTTGGACTGTCGGATATCCCTCAGGGTGTCCCGACCGCTCAGTTTTGCCCAGGTGATGCAGATGAGCAGAATGTCGGAAACAAGCAGCGGTACTCGAGCTACGATCACCACTATACAGATTCTGTGTATGAGCATCGGCTTTCGCATATAGCCGCAAGCAAACCTACGGCTGGTACAACGTCAGCGCCGACTGATGATGAAAATGAAACATCCAAACTTTAGTTCCAATTCTTTCGTCGTGGTTCTTACTTGGAGGCATCCGAAAGGCCACAGATTCTTTCCGGTGAGCTGATAGCCGTAGAAAACCTAGATCAGTCTATGTGTTAGGTCCACCTCTACAATTGCAAAATCTACGCACTCACCAGGTTAGCAGCTAATGGCGCTAGGGACAAGATGAAAACGAGAGCTCCCAGGAGCTTGCTTCTGCTCAGCACAAACGCACGAAGAGCGGAGAACGCTGGCCGCGATCAGTCAGCATGGTTGGGAACGAGCATTGGAAGTGAGACATGCCTGCCCAGGGAACGAGTTGCAGTCTTTGGACTACGGACAGGGCGATAATGAACGAGGAACAGCTGTACAAACAAACCTCAGTCATCATGTAGCACTCTGCATCTATAATGTACCAACCTCTGCAGTTCCGGTTACTAGATGCTGTCGTACATCGAAAGTGATTGCGTACCTTGTCCGAGTGGAATGTCGCGGAGTCAAACAACAACATGATATAGAGCGTCACACAGATGTACTTATTCGCGAAGAACAAGAGTGACGATCCTGACCATTTGGTGGTCCAGAAACATGCCACTTCTCGATCAACCGTGATGAGTGCATCATAGAGGAAGAGAACTGCGGTGGAAATCAGGGTCAGTTCGACTCGGGGCAAGGGTTCAATATGGATCATGTACCTGAGGCGGCGAAATCGCAGTGATATTCGATGAAGCTGCGTGGTCTTGTCAGCAAGCAGCACATATGATGAAAATTCTGCACATCTGCGACGTACAGGCTCTTGAATGACGCTACGATTGCAGCAGCAAGGACGTCCGCGGCCGAGGACATAAAACGTAGTTGAACGAGAGCAAGGAAGATTGAAGGTTCGCTCTCGGTCTGTGGGGGATCACCACGACAGTAGACGGAACATTGACCTTCTTATACACGGTTGAATGGGTTGTTGCGGCGCAGCCCTATGGCATCCACGACGCCCGCTTGAGACGTTTCGATGTATCGCCTCAGGGAAATTGAACGTCAGCGAGACTGTATGTACGCCTTTATGTGGCCATTCGGTGCTAGAGCCACTTCGACATATTCGCTTGAGACAACGGTACATGAGCACCGCGCACCTGATACTACGGGATTGAGGGATTGAGCAACCAGTCGCGCTGAGGTTGTAATACTGGGCTTACGTATGAGACACAGAGGAAAGCATATCCTCGCGTTCAATGCACTGACGAACATGACGTCGAATACAGCAGCACTTCTCAGGAAGACCCTTGACCGCTACGTGCTCGGGGTGATATCACTTTCTCTGTCAAACGTCGAACACATGTAGCCGCTGAAATCAGATCCGAGTCGGAGCATGCGATGTCTGCGGTCGCTCTCGAAGAGGATGCATTATCGTGCATTCGTTGTCAGTGCCTGTTACAGGATAGGGACGATATATTTATCACTCACCCAGAGCTCCTAGCAAATGGATCTTCTGAGGATGAGCGCGCGGCGGAAAACTTATGACGCCGTAGAAGCCGAATGTTGGGCCGCACAAGCTGCACAGCGATGTTTCTGGAGGTCTGTCAATGGCCAGCGCATAGTATGCAATACCGACCTGAGCGATTCGCGCCAGGTGTGAGAGCGTATTTAGATAGTGGCTGTGTGCACAAGTATGATTCTGATGAGCACAATACACTCGATTGAACGTTCACTACAACTTACATGAAAGCAGCGGCGCAGTTCTCGAGTGCAAAGGACGGGCAGGCGAATCAACAGCGGACATAGCCACCGTCCAGGCCCGCCGCGTGTGAGCAAGTTGCTGGGACTCCGAAGTCGTCGCGAAAGGCCCTTAGCTTGATGAGCTTATACATCAAGAATGAAACGTGATGGTCATAGCCCTGAGTACATCGTATGCTAGTCCTGTAGGCCAGGTCAGCACTGGACCGGGACTCCCAAGTTGCGAATCTTGGTACGTACGACGGATTTGGACTACGTTTGCCTGGGTCCACTTGCCTGACCCGAACAATGCCCGCACCCATATTCGGGTCCGGATCCGAGGCTGACAATGCCAGCCTCACCTTCACCGCGGACTACAACCAAGTTCCCAGCAGCAGACATGTCTTCCAAGGCCTCGCCAAGCTCTTCCTCCACCTCCTCAACAGCCGACATCTCTCTCCTGGCAGACTGCACACGCACCATTCGCCGTGCGCATCGCGCTAGACAAGGATCGATTCGACCATCCGCAATCTGTCGAATAGGCTAGTCAATATGTTTGAGGACATTGGGGAATATGTACGTGCCCGCCGCCTTCACCTCCCAAACCATCTCATGGACCCGCATGACCCCAGACGCTGTGCGAGTTCGAGGTCGTCGGACGCGCCAGCAAGGGCATCGACGTCGACTACAGCCCGGTCAGCTCCAGCTCCTCTGACGAGCCCGTCCTCGTGCACATCCGCGACGCCTTCTCGCCGCCTCCGCTGTCCCCCGTCACCGCCAGCTCCCCATGCTCCTCGTCACCCTACTCCTTCCTGTCTCCGGGGACGTCCCACACGTCGTCTTCTCCGTGCCCGTCAAGCCATTACCCCCGGCGCGGCCGCATCCTCACCGCGAGCGACTTTCGCCCAATCCGCAAGCTGGGTAAAGGCGGGCACGGCTCGGTCTACCTCGTCGAGGACGTCGTGTCCGAGCGATACCTCGCGATGAAAGTCATCGAGAAGAACGGGCTCCGTCTGCGCGAGTATCCGGCGGTGTTCGAGGAGCAGGCCGTGACCAAGACCCTCGCGAAGGACGCGTGCGAGGACGGTGTGGGCAGCCCGTTGTCCGTGCCTCTAGCGGGGAGCTTCGAGGACAGCGACAACTTCTACTTCCTCACGGTGCGTACCGCCGACACAGACACAGGAGCGCGTGGCATGCTGATAGCACGGGCAGGACTACTATCCGCGCGGGGACCTGATGAAGTGGATGAAGCGTCACGGAACTGTCCCAGTCCATCAAGCGCGCCTGTGGTGCGCTGAGCTGGTGAGTTGTCCGGAGAGCACCTGATAATTGCCTCGCCCTGACACTCGAAAGCTCGTCGCGCTGCAGTTTCTCCACAAGCGTCGCATCCTCCACCGCGACATCAAGCCGGACAACATCCTCATCGACGATGAGAACCACATCGCGCTGACAGACTTTGGCATCGCCCGCGGCTTCGGGCCACACCATGCGGAGCGGCCATGGACTCATCTGCCTCCGTGGAACATGCACCGCGACAGCGAGGACTCGGAACATCGCGGAAGCTGGATGAAGGGCAAAGATGGGGACCAGACGCACACCTTGGCGGGTACTCCGGGGTACGTGGCGCCGGAGGTTTACTCCGGCAAGTACTCCTACGAAGTGGACGTCTGGGGAGCAGGGGTAGTGCTGTACTCCATGTTGACCGGGAGGGTAAGTACGATTTGCTACATCCACACATCGGGAGCGTCGTGTTCATTAGCCGCAGCTGCCATTCGGGCTCCAACCCAAGGAACAACGGCTGGAGGAGCTGATCACCAGAACCGACACCGTTCCAGCCGACTTTGACTTATACGGCGTGGTCGATGGGGAGATCCGAAACTTGTTGACAAAGGTGCGCGCAGGAGGGATGTCTCGAAGTCCATGCGTGCTGACGAAGCTGCCAGATGCTGGAGAAGGACCCAAAGAAAAGAGCGTCGATTCGCAAGCTCAAGAAGCACCGGTGGTTCCATGGAATGTGCGTATGCATCCCATAGACTTGTTGAGGGGCTCACTGACGTCCACACAGTGATTGGGACGTCGTAGAGCGTCGGGAGAGGCGTCATGAGGCGTTGGCCGACCGCATGAGTGAAGATGTAGAGGTAGGCCCAGCAGCGACCTGACCGTTAACGACGCTGATCCTGATTCCAGGACGTCGACGTTTCGTACGGACGACCTTATGGCGCGTTCGATCGACCACCGCACGAATGGTTCGAATGGGTATCGCCGACCCTGCGTGGCATTGAGGGCTCGTTCGACACGACGAACGAATGGTCGTTGGGATCTACGTGTTACACGGATTGCGACCTCACGCAGAGCGAGGACGATTTCGAGTCGGTCGTTGAGTCACCGGGAGTAGGCGGTTTGAAAGGGTCGAGAGTGGTGCAGAAGATGAAGGGATGGATGAAGAGAAGGATGTCGGCTTCGTAGGATGAGCGTTGATCCCGCAGGTGCATACGAGCGGTGCTGTATACCAGTCGCTTAGGACGTGCTGATTTATTCGTGAGTATGGATATGACGAACATGAGATTATGCCAAACTTGAGAGCGGGAACGGTCGTACCATGACAGACTAGCCATCTTGCCACAGACTAGCCATCTTGCCACCGCAAGACCATCCAAATAACCCAACGTCTGCGTTCCGCCTCATCTTCGCCCTCCGCGCGATCCACGCTCCATGGACGTTCCTCAGAGCCACCGACTCGCCTCTCCTTTAGGTCCTCCGTCACCAAACCGGCGTCGGGTATGAGCTTCAGGAAGGACGCGATGACATATCGTCCGGTGTGGAGGCCTGCAACAAGGTGAACCCGTGCGCTCGCAGCCCGCTTCAGAGTTAGCTGCAGTGTTTGAACGAAGATACGGTGCGTGTCCGAGTTCCAGAGCGTATCGGCGGCAAGAACGATGTCAAACCCAGGGATAGGGTCGAGATGAGCACTCTGGGAGACCATGAGAGGGGATGGGTCAGAACCCCAGCCGTACGGAACGACACGGCAGCGATCCGCGACGTCATTTCGCTTCGCATTTTCAGCGAGGGTTTTGATGAGGCTCTCGTCGGGGTAGTCGCTGCAGGTGACAACCGCGTCCTGGTACATCTTGGCGATGAGGATGCTAGGTAAGCCTGCGCCCGCACCTAGCTCAAGGATCCTGAGCGGGCGGCCGTCTCGTTTGGCGAGAGCGATGTGCTGGTCCAAATGGAGGTCGCGGATGTGATCTGCGACATAGATAGCGGAAGACCATATGGACGAAGCGTGAAGAGCCCAGTTGGATGCCTGTGTGTCGGGCGTAACCAAGTGAATGCGCGAGACCTCGTCGTTCAGTTGATAGGTGAACGGTGCGCCGGCTGAGGAGTGCGCGACGGGGACATGGTCGTAGAGGGTCTCGAGAGATTCCGCGAGAAGATCTTCGGGATCGGACATCCACCTACGAGCGAGCGCGTCAAGCAGTCAACGATTGGAAAGAGTGTAGTTCCTGATGAGTCGGATGACTAGACGAAGAGCTCCAGCTGTGAATTGCAAGCAGTATTGATGGTAGAGGTAAAGCAGAGAAACGGCCAGGGCGAGATAATGAACTCGTTTCGGTTTGTATAACGTTTGTCAGGATGCCTTCTTTGGGCGCTTATCGGATTTGTTATGTGAATAAGCGCGGATAAGCCAGGTGGTCTGTGCGACAAGTTTTGCGGCAACCCGAACCCCTACATCCGCCCTCGCTGCGTGTCTTCATGTCTGACGCGACATCGTCTCCGCACAGGTCCGTACCGAACTCTATCGAGGCCTACAATTGCCCAGCAGCTGATGTGCAACGGTTAGAGCTCCTAACAAGGTCACTTACGCGGGGCGTGCCAAGGTTCGTCTCCAACCACCGCCTGCGGTTGCCCCACGCACACTGATCGCGTCGGCATATACAGAGAAGAAGGTCGAACATCGACAAGACATACAAGAATTCCGGGTGCGTTCTCTCGCGTTCACCGCGCGCACACAGTTTCTGACGCGCGACATCTTTCAGAGGAGAATCCGACGGATCGTCTGACGAAGAAGGAGAACCGCCCATCCAAGCAGTGACTAGACCGGTGAGTGCTCTTCCGCATCGTGGCATTCCGGTCGAGGTGGACGAGGTGGGCGACGGGAGTGCTAAAGTGGACGAACCCGAGCAAGGCCGTCACGTCGGAGTCGCAGCGGACTGTTTCATGATCGTGTTCATGCTCAGAACGCGCGAACTCATCCCACGCTCGGTTTGATTCCTCCCCTCGTCTCCGAGACACGTCTGTGGCCAAAACGCGTCCCTTACCGCCTGCTCAGACTCCACAGATGGCCGCCAGGACCCCCAAGAAGGTTGATGTCCAGTGAGTCCCCTGAGCGTCGTTTCACGCCTCCCTCTCAACCGCCACGCTCAGCCTCCCTGGACCGTCGCCGAAACAGACTCCAGCTCAGTCTGCGTCTGTCAAGAAACCTGTTAGTACGAGAGGAAAGAGAGCACCTCATTCGCGTCAAGGCTCTGTCGCGTCGATTGCCCGCGAGGACACTCTCGTTGGCGACGATTCCCCTACCAAACCTCCGTCCAGTGCCAAGCCTCGGTCGACCATTGGGTACGCGTCTCCCCTTGTATCTGGCGTGGCGAACGCTAACAAATGCCCACACACAGCCGCACTGACACCGAGGATGCGGACGATGCCTCCGTTGCGGGGGAACCCAAGGGCAGGTATTCCTCGCGGAAGAACGAGGCCGAGCGCCGCCAATTCATGGAGGACGATCCCAATTCAGGCGAGGTGGAGGCGCATCGCGTATTCTGCAAGGCCTGCAATGAGTGGATCGACCTCAACCCTTCGCGGCGGTACATCATGAAGAATTGGGTGGAGCACCGCAGGTCCTGCAAGGGCGGCAGCGAGCGTTCTGAGAGGTGCGTCGCGCTGTGATCCAGCCGAGGCCATTTTCTTACGACGACAGCAGTCCAAGCAAGGAGAAGGCCGCTGAGCAGATGGAAGACGACGAAGCTTCGGCTGCAGATGGATCTATTGTCGACGCCGCCGCCATCAAACGCGTCAAGAAAGAGGAGGATCGGAAGTCTTTCATCGAGAGCGACCCTCTAGCCGGCGAGGTTAAGCCTGACGCCGTGTTCTGCAAGGGTTGCCAGGCATGGGTCAAGTTGTCGACTGGGACGCGGTACTCTTTGCACCCGTGGAAGGCTCATGTGCAGAAGTGCTCCGGCGCCACGAAGTAAGTGTATGCTCTATGCCGCAGCTGATCAACGTTGAGCTGACCCACAGCAGTCGGCCTGGTTCCAAAGTGGCCGCTGCGCAGAGGAAGCTCACGCTGGTGAACGATCCACAAGCGCATAACTTCACTAATGAAAGTGTCGAATGCAAAGTCTGCAACCAGACTGTCGACCTTGGTCGGCAGCTTGATTATGATCTCACGAAATGGGAGGAACACAAGACTACCTGCAGGTGGGTGTCACGTCACAATCTGCATCTGAGGACCGCTCACCCACCCCCCTCGGAGCAGTCTCCCTGCCCCCCCTCCGCCCGCTGCCAAACCAGTCGCTGCTGCAGGGGCGGCCGCTCCGCGCTCTCCTCCTTCAGTTGCTTCTACCGAAGAAACGATCGTCGCCGCGGAAGCTGGCACGCCTCGGAAGAACAAGCGTTCACGCGAGGAGGACGATGCGCCGGAGCGTGCTGTTCGCCAACGTGGCGAATCGTACGAGGCACCACAGGGTGACGCGCCTGGATTCCTAGACTGGATCACCGCGCCCCTCAAGAACTTCCTCCGTGGTTTCCGCGAGGGCCTGTCTGGCTGATTTCAACAGTCCACTGGCCCTCTCACTGGGCCAACGCGCCATCGGTCAATTATGTAGACCTACCGGCATTCCCATGATATGTACTTTCACTCTTGCGCTGCGATACCTGTACACCACACTCCCTGTTCCATCCGTTTCACGATATGCATGAATTTACGTTCTTTGTTTAAGTCTGTATTCGTGCGACCTACAAGTCGGCTTGCGTTTATCTACACGTGTGTCCGGGATGTTATTCTAGCCTGTATATGCTCCCTAGTTGCCTCAGTCCCAATACGATCCCGATACCCCAACTATGCAGCTGCGGGCTTACTTCTGCATCCGCGACGCTCGAGGTCGCCCGATAACACCCGAACGCAGCCGTGGCCCGTGCAACCTATGTAGTGCAGCGCGTCTTGGGCGCGTCCGCGACGCGTCCAGAGCGGCACTTGCCGGCCTCATATATCCCTGCCCTTCCGCCGGCCACACCGTTCTCTCGCGACCACCACTCAGTCCCCTCCTC
The DNA here is from genome assembly GCF_003813185.1 of Lentinus tigrinus ALCF2SS1-7. Classification (NCBI taxonomy): domain Eukaryota; kingdom Fungi; phylum Basidiomycota; class Agaricomycetes; order Polyporales; family Polyporaceae; genus Lentinus; species Lentinus tigrinus. The sequence continues at coordinate 135,935 of NW_027137927.1, forward strand.
TACTTCACTTAACACCCCATCCCGACGCGTTTTTCTTCCTATATCCCTTGCAGCTGACCTTATAATCGATCGGGACGCAGCCTCATACCACGTTTTCGACCTGAAACCACCCTCCACTTTTCGAGACAAAAGGAGTGGCTCGTAGGTCTCTATTTTTCTGCTTGGTCCCGCTGAGTGGCTTTGACCCATAACCTGCACATAAAGAGCGCGACACGACGCGACGGGACCTCCAAATCCCCCTCTACCAGACCTTGTAATCCCCTCTCACCGCGCGCTGCGGCACGCATAACACCCATGGCTCCCACTAACGGAGTACGAAATCCCCTTCCGTAAGACCACCTGCCTCGTATCTAGTGGTCATGACGCTGACATCCCGGACTGTAGGAACGCGTCGACCTCTACATTGCCCGATTCTGAACCGGAGGTGGTGTCCACCGCCTCGAGGAAGTCCAAGCGGATTGCACACCAGCCAGCAGAACACGGCCAGCCGCACAAGAAGCAGAGATTGACGCCATCACCATCAGTGTATGTTATGCTACTCGTCGCGCGTTTGGCACGTTACTTACGATCGTCATCGCAGCTTGGACCGCGACCTCACGGAGACCGAGCAGGCCAGGCGGGAGAAGCTCGAGAAACAGCCGCTCGCAATCGTCATAGACCACATGAACGTCGGCTGCAAGAGGTGCGGCGGGCTCGTCAAGCTCACCAAGCACCATCTGTACGATTACAGCCACTGGAAGACGCACCGGGAGCGCTGCGATAAGTGGTCTCAGGCCGAGTTGGAGGCCAGACTGGAGAAGAGCACCCTAGTAAGCCTGCATCGCCTTCACGGCATTGTGGAACTCAGAACTCACACGACTGCGAAGATCTCTTCGCGACTGTCTACTCCGTCCCTGATCCTGGACGCTGGCTCTGATCTCACGGATTTGAGCGACAGCGAGCCTGAGGCATCACCGCCTCCACAAGAGAGAGCTCGTGCGGCCTCCGAGACCGCCCATCCCCAGCCGGTTCGCGAACCCTTACCATTTGCTTCTGGCCCTTTGAGCTCGCATCTCCTCTGTGCGGAGTACCTCGCTGTGGCACATCCGGGAGCGAAAACAATCGATCTCAACGCCCCTCTAGAGGTCATCCCTGAATGGTCGTTCGCCAATCTCAAGCTTCCTGTTTTCGTCAATCCCGATCAGGCGGAAGCGGAGTCACGACGCTGTGTTCTCTCTCCCGTGGATTGGGGACAAGTGGAATCCGAGGACCACGACGAGGAATTTGATGGTGAGGATCAGTGGGCGACGCACAGTCCGCCACCGCCCCGGGCACCGACAAATGGCACTACGACACCGGTCTCAGCGGCGGGGAACGAATGACAAGGGGTGTGCGTTGCTTCGCGATGATTATTGTTCTCTGGAATTCTGCTTCATCCGTTTCAGGTCCTGGTAGACTACGTTCACATAATGGATGCCACAGCCCACTGTACCATAGTGCACTCTTCCCTTACGCTTCCTAGTCTCATAGCCACATGAATGCATGTTGATTGCACACCTAGTTTCTACATCCGCGAGTGATAGGCCGAACAGCCCGCCCTGGGCCCAGTGCCCATGGGTATACGCAGGTCAACGCGAAAATGCATCAGCCGGCCGGAAGATGCCGAGTGCACTTGTTTTCTCCCTCCACCACCTCCTCTTCGAACTGTGGCGATCGCGCTCTTCTCTTCCGACGGCTATGAAACTTCGTACGGGTGTGACTGAAGCATTATAACATGTTTCTACCGTGCCAAAACTCTCATAGAAGCACGGGACGACGGACTACGATGCTTCGCCACACTCGTGCTACCCTCCCCCAAGACAACCAGCCGTATTGGGCAGGGCTTCTGGATCCTTATGAAAATCCGATGCAACCAGCGCACAACGATGTCACTCCGACTCCGTATACTTGGGTTGCGCGGTCGTATAAGTATCTATGCCATAAGAATCCTCACCTAAATCCCCTGAGATCCACCCTCGTCCACTGCGCCAAACCCACTGAAACCCATGGTGCGAACGCGCTCCTCTTACAAGCCCACCAACAAAGCCAACCTCTCGTGAGGCCTTCTCCTTTCTCTGCATTCTTTTGCATGACTAACAAATACTTCCGGTCAGCGTCGCTTCGAACGGGGCAGACCATGGAGGGCCATCCTCTGTCCATCCGCAGCCAACCATACTGCACGACGGAGTTTCTGAGGCGATTCGATTGAATCGTGCCAAACTTCCGAGACCACTCCCTACCAAAGGTGGCAAATGGTACGCCGGCACCCTGCCTGAGTTACCCTCGGCATCTGTGCGTCGTTCTATTTCATGCCCATCGTACTCAGTTGGTTCGGTTCACTGAATTCTCTCAATGCGCAGATACATCCAGTGACGCTGTCTGCAACCTTTGACGACCGACAAGACGGCGTACCGGACACCAGAGCTCTCTTGACCCCTCGAACCCAGTCTGTGGCGCTTCCTGAAGACCAGATACGACACAATCTTGGCAGTTCTTCCACCCATGACATCTCATCGCCGGAGGAGTTGGGGGTGGCGCATCGAGTGGCCGAATGGCGTCGTTGTTGCACCTCTCACAGCTCAGAATCTACTGCGACACCCAGTAACTCAAAACGAGAGACACATCGTCCTGAACAACCTCGGGCAACTACGGGACTTACGGGATCATTCGCCCTCCGTCTGCCACTCCTGATGATCCGTGAGGATCCCTTCGCTCAGTATCATTTTGGCCTATCTCCGGTCCACTGGGATCAAGTGGTCGCCAGACCGAGCTTCCTCCACCCGACTCTCGCCGGCACTTGGAGACCATCCGCAAGGAAGCAAGGGAAGGGCTCTGCGACTCTCAGTCTGAGAGCGATGACACGCTAGACACGAATAATACAGACTCCATGGGCTCACTCGAACAGCCAACATGGACGACGTACTAGTATGCACTGCCGTCTGGCGCTGTTCGACACTCAATTGGCTTCAAGTTCTCCTACGTCCTTCAAGCCGTCGGATCCTCCTTATTCATGACACATGTCGCCGTATCTGGCTATACGTCATCTCATGTTATCTTTAGCTTGTTTCGTGCCTTTTTTTCTGCTGTTGTACTCGTTCATCACTCAATTGTACCGTGCCGAATGTCGCACCTGCCTGAATTGAACCTACTTCACTCGCATGAGCTTGATCTCGTACCATCCCTTCTGCATCCCGATTCCGTTGTCCGGTATTGAAAGCACAAGATATCATATCCTTGCAGTCCCGTGAGACGTCAAAGGACCAAATTCTGCGAGACACTGACAGACCAAAACCCGGCTCCCACATGAAAGTGCATCAGCCAAGTCGGAAGATGCCGAGTGCACTTGTTCTCTCCCCTCGCCTCCTCGTCGAACTGTGGCGATCGCTCTATTTCGTTCTGCTGGCCTTGAAATTCGGTATGTATGCCCCCGAAGTGTTCAGCACTGGTTCTACTGTGCCAGAACTCGCATCGAGGCGCGGGACAAAGGATTACGACGCCTCGCCACACTCGTGTTGCCCTCCTCCAGACAATCAGCCACATTGGGCAGGTGTCCTTGATCCTATTGAGAGTCCGACGCAACCAGCGCACAACGATTCACCTCCCAAGTCCGTATACTTGGGTTACGCAATTGTATAAGTATCCACGTACAGCGTGGCGAGGGGGATCCGACCCTTAGACCCCCCTCGTCAACTACTCCTCCCCCCATCCGCACCAGATTTACACCATAGTCACCACAAACATCGCACATCATGGTGCAGACCCGCTCTTCTAAGAAGAATACCGCTCATCGGTGAGTGTCCTCAGGATCCCACTTCCCACGATTTTTATCTATGGTTTGCGTCAGCGTCGCCACAGGCTCGAAGTCCCACAAGGCTCTCGCTATCCCCCAACAGAAGCCAGCGAAGAAACAGACCTCCCAAGACCAACAAGCGCCACCCACCACGAAGCTTAAGCCCTTGGTGCCTGCCAAGGGCCGCAAGTGGTACGCATCTACTCAGTTACTGAATTCGCACCCTAACCTCTTCCACAGCGTCCCTCTTGCACGAACGTTGCTGAGGACTGTAGGGCAGCACAAGCGATGGGAATACTTCCAGTCGCATCCCATGGTCTGGCAATTTAACGAGCTTTACGCGCTTTGCAAGCTATGCTACCTCAATGCACGGCTCAGCCGGAATCATTGCTACGATCGTGAACATTGGGATAAACACTGCGTGCGATGCCTGCGTAGAGACCCTAAGTCCAAGGAATTCAAGAAAGACCAGCGGAAAAACAAGTCAAAATGGACACCCCAACTACGAGTTCGTCATTCATTTCGTCATCTTCCATCTCCGGGTCTCATCAAAAGCTCGCAGAGATGGGTTTCGAAACGACCTGCCAAAGAGAAGATTATCCCACAAGATGTCTTGCAAGCGCTCCGCCGCAAGTACCTTGTCAAAGAGAACTCCCAAACACTGGCAGCGGCTTCGGAGGAAGACGATCGCGCTGAAGACCAGCCGGGGCAAAGCCAGGAATGTATGGTGGTAGACACCGCCGAAGCACTCGTACAGTCTCATGACCTCACGCAGACCATCGTGCGTTACACATCCGCCTTCATGATTATCCCGTCTCCGCTGACTTTGAGTTACCCGTAGGTCGATCATCCCATATCTCTTGGTGACTCGGGGCCACTTCCGACGGCACCCTCCATGTATCCGGTACCCCCCTTCACGTTCCATTTCGAGGAGAAGTTGGATACCGCCCCGCCGCAGCCGGTCCTCGATAACAACGCGAGCGTACTTACCCCGCTATACCACCGAGACGTCGACGTTCAAGCGCGTCGCAGACAGCTTGAGACGTCTCGGTCCTGCGTGTACCGAGTTATGACAACTGAAGAGCTGCCTGCTGTCGAGTTTCTACTCTCCTTCCAGTCGGGAAACTCTCAGCGTCGTAACTCGGTCGACAACGCCTTTCCTGAGCCTAACTTCACATTATCCCCGGTGAACTGGGCCACAGCCCCTTCCAGCGGTCGATACCAATACGACAGTACTAGTGCGGATATGGGTCAGCAATCGGACTCTGAGGACTCGGACATGACTGACGAGGGCTTCTAGAGCCTTCAGGAAGGCTCGGTGGTGTCTACTTGAAGCGAAATGAGTGGACGACGTACCCCTTTGTAATGGACGATTCATTCCGCCGGATTGATGTTGATGCTTCGCTTTGCAATGCTCCGCACCTGTACTGCATCTTGTTGTATATGCCCAGTATATTCTTGTGTATCGTTTCCCTAATTTGCACCAGCTTTCGATTACCAGCCTGATTGATTATCTTGATCTTCTGCATGCCGAGGTGACTATCTGTTAACGTAGAGATGGAATCGCTTCCGGTCCCAGGCTTCCAGCGAGCGGGATGTCAGCCTGCAAGATACCAATTCACTGCAATCAGCAAATAGACATACCGCGGAACTCCAGCCTTCAGGATTGCAAGGAAAGCACGACCTCGAGGATACATAACGCTGTGCAGGACACAGGCTAGAAGTTTGATGCACAAGGACGCATACACCGAACAAGGAATATGCCGAACTCCGTATTTGTTCTCTCAGCCTGACTCCGACAAAGCGCTCCCCTGACGACCTCTGTTCCTCCAGCGGCAGTATTTTATTTCTCGCTCCATGGCTCACGGTATGACCATCGAGAAGAGATTAGAAAAGTCTTAGAAAGTTTGCAGAGGTAGAGAGGAGGAGCAGGGGAGCCGGACGAACAGGGAGCTAGTCTCCGCCACAGTCGCCCGGATCCGTTGCCCTGCCCTTCTTCAAGACAATGAGCCCTATTCGGCAAGTGTACTGGCCGCTGCAACTGGGACACAACGTTCCTCCTTCCCACTTCGTGTATTTGTGTTTCCACCGCAAGGGCATAAAGCGCACGCCATGGAGGCAGCAACGCCTCACTCAACACTCCCTTCAGCTCGCCGCCCCCAGTTCTCTCGCCACACCAGCTACTACACCTCGCCGCCATGGTGACGACTCGCGCCGCATCGAAGTGAGTATATGGTCCGCCGTGGCGACGCATCCAGAGCTCATCTGCCGGCTGGGTCAGAGCCGTCCCGACTCCGCCACAGTCCGTTGGTACTGCCAAAAAGCGCACAAAGCGCCGCAAGCGGTCCAGCGCTACTAAGAAGGCAAAGAAAGTCACTGTCAGTGCCCCTGAGCCGACGCCGACAGTACCACTAGAGCCCTCGGCGCCGTCAGAACCAGGACCGTCAACGGAGCCTCAGCGGCAGAGGTTACCTCCAAAACCTACAGATGTCCCATCCTATCCACGCTGCCCGAGATCTGGCAAGTGGTACGTGCTATGCGGTGCCCCCATGGTACACTTGCTGACCCTTGGTGAAAGCCGTTCGGATGCAGCCAAGACAATGACCACCAGAACGCAAGTAATGTGGTGGACGTGGTTCCAGAGCATCGACGCCATAGAGTGGTTTGACCACATCAAGGCGTTCTGCCGCGACTGTAACATGATGGTCACGCTAAGTAAGAGAAGCGATTACGATCCAGAGCACTGGCGTAAACACTGGGAACGACATCACCCACCGTTGAAGGTGAATGGCAATCAGCCAGGGACCGCGAAAGGACCTCCCAGGAAACGGCGTAAGCGGCTCGCATCCAAGGCACGAAGGACATCCCGGCCTCAGGTACGTAGACGAAGCTAGCTTCGCGCCCATCGTTGCTGATGCTGCCGTACTCAACAGAAGAGAGAGGTACCGCCCACACCCGACTTGAGCTCGGATGACTCCGATAGAATGGACATCGACTCCGACGCCACACCCCTCCCTGAGACCCCCCGGTCGCCTCCAACCATCCAACTGTCCGAGACTCATCCCAACGTCAAGCGACGGCGCGAGGAGATTATCCAGCCCGCTTCTCATTGGCGCACACCTTCGCCTTGCTCATCCGTCGTTCCAGAGGTACGTGTCATCATCCATGCCCCAGACCCGCGACCGTTCGCCTAACTCCACAACGTCGCATAGATCAACATAGAGCGCCCCACTCCCCCGCGTGAACTCGACAGCTCGCATGAAGATCAAGGGCTCCGATCGGGCTCAGAGGAGCTGCAACCAGCTCGGAGCCCCCGCCGCGATTTGTCACCTATACTGTCTGCATTGACCGGTCATAGGGCAAAGCCTGCCTACGCCACCCAGCAAGAGGAGCCTAGCAGAGGGCATTCTCCGAGCCCGTCCGAGCCGTATGGCAGTCCCGGCTCAAGGCATTTGGCCCAACTCGCGGACCTCGCGGAGTACAGCCCCCGCGGCGTGTCTCCGTCCGCTAGCACGCGCAGTGACTTCAGTGAAGAAGAGCTGGAAATGGCGCGTGTGCTGAGCGCATACCGTCAAGACTCGTCGCTCGGGCTTCAGCTAGAGACCACAACGTCCGCACCTTGTCTGCCGTCGCTTGGCGGGGATCCCGTCTTGGACCACATGCATGCTAGTGCACCATCCTTCAGCGATCAGGGTGCCTCTGGCGGTTTTCCGATGTCTAACGTCCGGAGCCTGCCGTTGTTGTGACCGTCGACATCGTGTTGTTCGTGTTCCTTTGTTGTTGTATCCCGTTGTCGAGGCGCACTGTTCTTCCTACTCTCCTCTTTTGTTGGACCTGTGTTATTGTTGCTGAATATCACTGCGCTTCGGGGCCTATTTGTTGTACGCACAATCAGTCTGCTGGTAATGTACAAGGAAATGATAGAGCAATACTGGCCGTGACAAGGTAGAAATCGAAATCTGCCGTCAACACGAAGATGTGAGTACCACCATCATCAGGCCAAAAGGTTTGCCGACGATGTTGTGAAGTCGGGAGCAAACTGAGATGAACGAAACAGGTTGGGCGAGATGTCGTCGTGCCTCAATGGCGTGCGGGGGATGAACGAAGGACAACGGAGAACCGAGGCAGATGGAAAGTAGGAATGATATATTAGAATACATAACGTACAGTTGCCTCATGATACACCTCTAGTGAGTCCATGCCATCCGCGAAGGTAATGCAATGAAAGTGCCACAGCTCAGGGTCGTCTGCTACTTGGACGACATGGCGTAGCCGGTTGTGTCAAGGACTTGTTTGCCGCATATTGCACATACACCTCGCTTGTACGCGCAGCCTGGGGTACATATGAGCAGTGAGCACGCAGTCGACCAGGACAACATTTCATAAGGTCGACTTACCATGACAATACTTGGCCTTGTTCTGCGTCACTGTGGACTTGCAATCCTTACATTTACCTTGATATGGCTATGCATCTTGTCAGTACAGTCGTCACAGCGACATACAGGCACACCGGACGCACCTGAAACCTGTTCTTGGAACTCCCTGGTCTGCTCAAGAGCTTGTTCTCTCCCACCTTCCGCGACCCTTCCTTGATAGCCTGAGATGTTGACTTGAACGGATCAGGCGCAGCAAGTTTCGACGTTTTCTGCAGCAGACGTAGTGTTAGCACTTATAGCAAAAGGTCCGAGAAGAATGTGCTTACACTCTCGCACTTCTTGCAGACCATGGTGGTGGGTATGAGCAGAGATGAGATGAGAAGCTGGGACGACGCAGGCACCATGAACAGACGGGGCTTACGTAAGCAAAAGGAAGCGCCCGTTGTATGACGCGCCGACGTGGACTTGGCCCGGTGCTCTGCGCTGCAGACGTGCAGGACTGTCTCTCGCTTTCAACCTCTTCCTCACCCGTGCCATGCGTGCACACCGCTGACGAGCACACAACGACTGGCCAACATATATCGACGAACAACGACATGGCTTTCCCACTTCCCACCCACCTACCCCGCAAGAAGGATGCGCGCGATGTTTCAACTCAGATCCTCACAAAGATATCGGAGACCTCGTCGAAGACTTTGAATGCTCAGCTGGCATCTTCGTGGGTAGCAGAGCTGGATGATACCATAAAGGCGACGAAGGTGTGTGTTGTCAGACTGCGTCAAGGTCATGTAACGCTCAGTGCCCAAGTCCAGACTCGCATCCATGAGCGCATAGCTGGCGACCTCCCCAACTTTGAGCGGCAACTCGCGACCTCAGTGTCTGTCCAAGAACGCCTCCAGTCGCTCTCGCGCAATGTCGATACTCTGAGCGAGAGCATATCCCATCCGCAAGTGAGCCGCCTCGCACTATGACCTTTGGTTCGAGCTGAACGCGTTAAAGTCAGGTCTAATTCCCAACTTGGTCACCACGCTCGCAAGCCACGCTGCACTCGCGCAAGAGAATGCGGACGTGCGCGCACAACATGCTGCACTCGCTCACTTGCTTCGATGTAGGAATGAGCTGCGGCACCTGACGGGTCTGGTTCAGAAGGCCGAACTCGCGGACGCCACAAGAGCATCCTCATCGCTGGGCAAGTGTATCGACGATGCGCCGGAGCCGCTCGCGAAGAGTGAGGTCATGGCAGATATGAAGGTACGCCCCGCTCTATCACTGCTCTAATGCGGACATAACGTGAAACATCAACAGCGGAAATCGACTGCGCTGCGCAATCGAACGGAAGAGCAACTTTTGGATGCTTACTCGCGAAGCATCGTAGTTTCTCAGTCCGAGGTTGTTGTCAAACCGTACGTCCAGGCAGTTCTACCTCGTCGACAAATCAACGGCAGTTGGGCCCCCAGTATGCTCCCACAAGACAACATCGACACTACCATTCGTCTTCCCGATGTCCTGGCATCCATGACTCCTGCAGCCCTCTCCATGCATCTTGCGACACTCCGACGCGACATCACGACACACTGCATTGAGTATACCATGAAACAGCCGATCCAAATATACCAGACGGATACGACGGGCCTCACGGGAACGTCGCAGTACAAGCTCTCTATGCAGCGAGCGCCACCCGGAGTTGAGGATCTTTCCCTGCGCCTGGCAAATCTGACCACTGTCATGGCATTTCTGCACTCCCACCTCTTCCCGCACCTCCCTCCTGCAGAACGTACCTCGTTCCCTCTCTCCCTATGTGCTCCCATCCGTTCTGCCATCTTGAACCAACTCCTCCTACCGAACCTTCCTTCTACGCTGTCGAAGCTGCCTGACTTCCTCAGTCTTGCGAAGCAAGCCGCCCAGCTGGAGGACGAGGTGGTAATCCAGATGCTTGGCGACAACGGGGCGGACCGTAGCATCAAGTCATGGGTAGACAATGTCGGCCTACACTACGAGCGCAAGCGTCGGGCTGCCATCCTTGACCGAGCACGCGCGATTGTTGTAAGCCCACCTGACGATAGCACCACGTTCCGCGTCGAGGTCCCTCTGATCGTCGAGAACGTACCCATTCCGGTCAATCTGGTAGACAAGCCGGTAACTAATGGCAAACACCCGGAACCTGTGGCCGCCGACGACGATGCATGGGGCTTCGGGGACGAGTCACCCAGTCAGGGAAATGAGACTTCGAGCCAGAGCGACGAGACTTCAACGGACGAATGGGGCTTCGACGACGACATCGATCCGGAACCCACACCCGAGCCGGAACCGGTTCCAGAGCCGTCAAAAGCGTCCGTACCTGAATCATCCACAGGCACGGAGGACTCGACCGAAGACGACCCTTGGGGGTGGAATGATGACACTGAGCCAACAGAGCCGGACGACGGATCTGCTTGGGACGACGCTTGGGACGAGAAGCCTTCAGCACCTGAGCCGGTCCCACCCAGCCCCGCGCCAAAGCCCGCGAAAGGTCTCGAGAAGCGGTTCGGAGGCAAGAGCGTTCCAAATTCTCCAGCATTTCCTCCGCCCCAGAGCCCAGCTGCTCCCGTACACTCCTCTCCGCCACCGCCACCGCCTGTCGCTAGCAGGAAGACTAAGCACACGCCAGTACCTCCCCCGCTGCTCATTCCAGCTACCGAGACCTACGCTGTATCTGGACGCACGAAGGATCTCCTCCAGCTTGTTGAAGACGTCCTACGCGAGGGTGCAGAGCTTGTGTCTTCCGGGATCTTGGGTGGTACGCCGGGGAGCGTCATCATGCAGGCCGCGCCTATGGCCCTGGAGCTGTTCCGAGCCCTTGTCCCAGTAACGAACGCCACGGTACTGAAGCAGTCCGCCAAGGAGCCTATGCGGTTCTCGAACGATTGCTTGTTCGTCAGCCACGAATTGAGGCGGATCGCGATGGGCTTGACTGGGCCGAAGGCGAGTGCGAGAGGCAAGCTGGAAGAAGGCATGGAGAGACTGAGAGTGCTTGCGGATAGCTGGTTCGAGGAGACGATTGTGAGTCCTTCGGTTGTCCTTGAGCTGCTGACGTGCTGAGCGTCTCTCTCAGGCTCGGGAGGAGAGGTTGATCGATGAGCTGCTAGACCACGCGAAGGGCTTCATCGATACAACTCATCAAGAGCGATATGACGAATGTGAGGGTGCTGTGAACGGAGTCCTGCAGCGCATCCGCCGAGTCGCGCCGCAGTGGAAGGTATAACTCTCGTCTTGGCTTTCCATCACCTGGCTGACTTGCGACTTGGAAGGCGGTTCTGACGAAGAGCAGATACTACGATGCACTGGGATCCATAGTGGAAGCCGCGCTATCACGTATCTTGGGGGACATCCTCGCTCTCGAGGACATCACTGAAGTCGAGTCACATCGGCTGAGTGAACTCTGTCACATCCTGAATGCCCTGGAAGGCCTCTTCATGGAGGATCCCGAGCAGCCGTCCTTCGTCGTCTCGCACGTGCCTTCGTGGCTCAAATTCTCGTACCTTTCCGAGCTTCTGGTTCGTCATCTCCTCCCATTCCTTTGCGGCTATTGCTTACCCCGTATGCTCTTGTAGGAGGCGTCCATCGCGGACATATCGTATTTGTTCGAGGAGGGGGCGCTGGTGGACTTCGAGATCGAGGAGCTTGTGAAGCTTGTTAAGGCGCTGTTCGCGGACACGCCGCTGAGGGCGAACACGATCACCAAACTTCAGCAGGGACATCCCGTCCGCGGATCATGATGCATGCATCCATGCATACCCCCCCGCCTTCCCATCTTCTCCTTGGCGCCGTATGCTCCCTTCCATCCGTAGTGTACTCGCATGTATCTATGTGGTTTTATTCTATCTGGATCGCCTCCTGCAGCTGGATCCAGGGGTCAAAATGTGTGCGACTGTGCGTTCGAGGGCGGAGATGGCGAAGGGCTGGAGCATGCCAGAGCGTCTGCACTTGGTCAGATCACGCGAGTAGCGCACGGACCACCCTCCACAAGGACGACCAGCGCTTACAGTGCTCCTCGCTCTCTTCTCTTTCCTCGTCGACCATATACCCCCCGAATTGCGGTCAATATCGTACATATGGCCGAGGTAGAGGTGAGCCCTACCGAGACTTCGGCCTGAAGGCGACTCTGACTCGTGGTTGTGCCGTGCAGGCGTTCGAGGTCGCACTCAAAGATGTAGTCAACGCGAAGCGGCTCTCGCAGACGAAGATGGACACCCTGACATCGGTCGCATTGAAGGGCATGAAGGTGCGTGGTGGAGTAGGCGCTGCGCGTTTTGAGGACACGCACTCGTCGCGAGCCCTGCCGTGCACGTGGGACTGACGGTCGTTGCCTGCACCAGGACGACACCCAGCTGGTGTCCATATTGTATCGGACGCACAAGGGGCTCTCTTCGAGCGCGAAGGTCTGGAGCCTGTACGCGTTTGATGCACTCGCGCGAGCAGCGCGTCATCAGGTGAACAAGAACCATATCGTCGCGGACGTGAATGCGGAAGAGGGGAATTGCGCGACGTTCCTGCTCAAGATACAGGGCGTCCTTGACGGGCTCTTTCGTGACCTGATCTCCTCGGGACTGAAGGTTAGTGTCGATGTCACGACTGACCTCTTGCACAAGCATACATAGTTGCTTCCGTTCGAGCTATCGCTACCGGTAGCCGGCCCGTCGTCGTTCTAGCAGTTCAGGAAACCCTCGTCCCTGTTCGAGGCGTTGCAGAATGTGTCGGTTGACGCTGGCGACCATACTGATCACATCTAACGTCTTGCAACGGGACATACTGGCCCATCGGTGTATATCGTGCGACCATCGCAACAGTATCTGCACAAAGCCGTTGATCGTCACCGCGCGCAAGTCGGTTTAACCATGGACAGCAGCTTGTGTAGCGGTGTATACTGACCTTTAGGTACCATGACGCGTTCTGAGAACGCGTCGCGTCGAGCTCATTGTCGATCATCACATGACGGGATTGTACTCTTCCTTCTGGCTCGTGGTGATTAAGAAGCTGCGTCCTGACGATAACCTTACGCCGACCTGCAGGAGAAGGCCAAGAAGATCCTAGACATCTGGACGAAGCAGAACACGTTCTCTTCGGCCGTGTTATCACCTCTGTTCGCGATGCTGCAGGAGGCAGAGAACGAGAAAGGTGCTTATGCTTTGTCTAATTGGTTCGCTAAGTACATCTTCCTATGCAATCCATTCATTTGCCACCATCGGAATCTGAAATCGTGAGATACGAACTGAAATATGGTTTTGTCCGCGTCAGAACCCGACAAAGGAAACCAATCAGCGATTCTGTGGCCTATCGTGCCCAGTGCGCCCGCCGTCCCTTCCGTACCGGTAGCCCCGCCCTCTGTCGCGCCCGTTGCCCTCCCAGATGTACAATCAACACTACTGGCGCTGCTCAGTCAGACAGTAAGCGCAGCTAGCTACCCCCCAGCACCGACGAGGTAAGGCAACCCTCCATCCATCCGTAACAAATTTGCTCAGATCTCTTCAGCCAATCGGCACCACCACCACCGAATAGCGTTGTCGCCGTTCCGCCTGCGCCGGTCCCTGCTTTGGACGCCAATCAGCTCGCGCTGCTGCAACAGCTGGCTCACGCCGCGCAGGGAAATGCAGCTACTTCGCAGCCAGTACCTGTACCCGCATCCGTAGTGCCATCATTGACTACACCAAATGCCGTGCCTGTAGTACTTGGCGGGCCCCCGCAGCCTCAGCCTCTGCCGTATCGAGATGATCGTTACGGTCCTCACAATGCGCTTGCGCCTCGTAGCGAGTCAGAGCAGCAGATGCAGCAGCAGTATGCTGGCGGGCACGGTCCGCCAGACCGCCCCGGGGGCTATCCCCGCGAGGACTACTATGACCAGAACCAGAACCAGAACTTCCCGGACTACGCCCACGCGAACGAGTATCCCACACACGATCCCCGTCGTGGCGGTGCCCGAGGCGGATATCGCGACCGCGGCGGCCCCGGGCGAGGGCGAGGGCGCGGGAGGTGGGATCGTGACGAACGTGGAGGCCCGAGCGAGTACAACCAAAACCGAGACAGAAACAGAGACTTCGAGGCTCAGGGAGGTAGTGGCCCGTATGACCCTCGTGGCAGGCGCAGCAGCCGCTCACGCAGCCCGCCCGGCCGCTTCCGCAATGGAGGGTTGCAGGGGCAGAACCGACGGGGCGCGCGCCCGTACAGTCCCCCGCGGCGTCCGCTGTACCAAGATGGCCAGCGGAGCCCAAGGCACGCGTATGGACCAGGGCCTGACGCGAACACGGCTGCCGGCTTGGACGAGTTCGGACGCGAGTTGAGGCCGCCCACTCCGAGCGTCGCTGGCTCGGATGTTGGTGAGCAGCCGGGCAGACCGCGCAGCGACTCCTCCATCCCGCCTCGCTCTACGTCGGTCACTGCATCTGACCCTGGCTCTGCTGCGCTCGAGAACGCAGCTGCTCAGCTTCGTGGTCCCCATTATCCCCAGTCGTATCCAGATCAGCAACCCCGATCGTATGGCATCCCCTCGGAACCTTCTACGTCCACCTCCATTTCTGCTTCCGCCTCGCTGTCCCCATCCTCCTCGACGCGTCCGCTTGGTGCTTCTGCCTCTGCACAGGGAAGCGTCGGGCTGGATGCGTTCGACCGTGCGTCTTTTAATCCCTCGCAGCCCGAGTCATGGGCCGCACTCGGGGAAGCGTGGATGGTCACGCATGGATCCATGCCCTCGCAGGAGGAGCTCATGCAGTTTGTCATGGGTGGCGTGTCTCTTCCGCAGTCCGCCTCTGCCTCTAGTGCAGGTCCAAGCCAGAACGGGTACGATAGCAGAGGTCCAGCGTCGTCGCCAACGCGAAGCCGAGAAGCGTACGACGAACAGGAGGGCTGGCAGGGTCAGGACGAAGATCGGCAGTGGACCCCGAATCGCGGGTATGGACAGCGTGGAGGCTGGCGTGGACGTGGTGGCGATGGAGGAGGCCGTGGGGGGTATGGCAGAGGGAGGGGTGGAGGAGAGTTCGGACGCGGCGGGTACGGGGAGGGACGTGGTGGATATGGGGAAGGCCGCGATGGACGCGGTGGCTATGGTGGTGGAGGCGGAGATGGACGAGGACGAGGACGTGGACGTGGACGAGGAGACTATGGACGCGGCGGATACGATCAAGGTTCAAGTTCGAATGCCCGCGGCGACTACGGACATGGCCCACGACGCGGCGGTGGACGCGGAGATTTCCATGGACGCGACGAATACGGACACGGATATGGACGTGGGGAATACGGCCCTGGTCCTAGTCCTGGGTATGGCAACGGCAACGCCCGGGGCGCGTATAGCGCGGGTGGGGGAAGCGGACGGGGGTACGGTCCCGGATACAATGACTACCAGGAGACAGACGCTGTCACCCTCACTGGGAGTGGGAACGACGGAGATGGTGCTTCGTGGCCGGACGAGTCACAGCAGCGCCATCAGCAGCCTGCATGGCAGGCTCCCCAGAATATGGCGACGGATCAGGACGTGGGAGGAAGTGGAGGGGGCGGTAGTGGCAGTGCTCCATCGACGGGCAAGATGCAGAAGGTTGGGGACAGATGGGTTTTCGTTCGCGGAGCTGCATAACGCTTCTTGCTTGGTTCTTCTCCTGTACATCCCATCGTCATCGGTCTCCTCAGCATCATTAACGTACATAGACATGTAGCCACGTTACGTTCCGGACAGTTCTGTTTTTCTCTCTTCAACTCATACACTCTGCTCTGCATGCTCATTGTCCATACCCGTCAGCTCATACCCATATCGCTCCGAGTTTGGTCGTCTGATGCGGCCGGTGTCTGCGTCGGGCGGGCCATACACAACGCGGGCGGTGTGAGGCAGGTTGGAGAACGGATTTGGCCAGTATATGAGGTAGCAAATTGTTGCGGAGGCAATACCTATGAGGCTGCCAACTATCACATCCTCTTTGTGATGTCGCTGTAAGTGCGAAATGAGTCGGAGGCATGTCAAGGTCAGAGTTACGGTTTGCGACGGGGCTTACGTAGTCTTCCATGCGAGATATAGCGACCCATGTCGCAAAAGCGAGCGGGAGAAGAGACAGAGTTAGCCTTGCGAGCTTGCTGCCGAGGAACGACCCGCCAGGCACATGTTGCGTCAGACACCACGCCCCGGTGATGCCTGCAATCCATAGGGAGAGGAAGGTCATCCCTGCGAAGGCTGTTGATGAGTGCCCGGATGGGAAGGAACGGCGGCCATCCAGCACAGATTCTGCCTTCCTGTGGGGCTGGGAGTGAACGCCTATTAGCGCTTCGACGGACTAAGAACGTACCCTGCGCATGCTTTGAGGGCTTTGTCCCATTTGCAACGGTCAAGGAAATCCGGTCGCAAGCGACCTAGCGGAGCTCTATCACCATCGAGTACTAGTAGCGTAAGTGCTCCGAGATCAACTTACCTACTCTGTTCTTCAGGGCTTCGGTAACTACTGCGCACAACCCCCTGGATAGACATCACGGTGAGTCCTGGGCGAGTCATCCAAGGCATGAGGACAACCTTCCAGAGTAGAGCGCAAGGAGGCTATGGTGCACCTCATGGGCAGAGCGGCGTAGGAATCCGACGACGACGGTGACACCGATGGGTATGATGAACGCCAGCGTCCAATTCAAGTCGCCGCCAATCCTTGAGCGCAGTTGAGATTAGCCCAACATGACCGCAGAATGCGTGAACACCTACTGGTTCTGTCGATGTTTGTGGTCTATGAGCGTATCCTTCGTGCTGAAGTCGCGCTCAAAAGGTGGAAGGTTCTTGATTAACCACCCGGCAAACCACATCAAGCTGGAGATTGCCCTATCCCAATAGTTGGAGTAGGTCGATGGTGATGCGCTAGTGATGGTTAGTCTTACCAGTCAACCAAGTATGCACGGTCCACGAATTCAAAGCTGTCTCGGTGGAAATATCCCGTCAAGCTGCTTGGCAGGCCGGGAATGAATGAACTTCGTGACATGTTGACAGTCTCTAGAGAAGCGATTTCAACGTCAGATTATATCCGACTCATGAAGTTGGTCAAAGGACCCAACTACAACACGTATCCGAGGCGTCCTGACGAGCCCGAGGTCAAGGTGGGAACCAAGAGCGAGAAGCGCCTAAAGGCCAGCGCAGCGCAAACACGCGATAAGTCACGCGTGACTGAGCGTGAATGTGACTCTAGGCTCTGGCGCTTCGATCGCGTCGCGTACTGTCTGCTGACCCACCACGATCCCCCCGGGCCTCTCCCTCTGTCTTCCTTTCCCTCTCTCTCCCTCATCATGCCTCCCGCGTCGAAGGCATCAAAAGCCAAGGGACAGAAATCTATAACATCCTTCTTCAACCAGCCTAAGAAGAACGGCAAGCCCAGCGACGACAAAGTCGACAACGACAAGTCGGATGACGAACTACCTGCTGACGACAAGCCAGTGGATGACGATCCCTCCGACCCCGACGCAGGAGATGCTGACGAGGAGCAGGCTAAAGGTAGTGCTATCGAGAACTCAGACCTCCCACCCATCCATGACATCCCCGCCATATTCTCCAACCTCGTCTCCCGCATCCCCGAGATCAAAGGCGTAGCAGAGCACCTGAAGGGCCGCAAGATGCGAGTCGCGACTATGTGTTCAGGCACGGAGTCTCCGCTGCTGGCGTTGAATCTCATCACACACTACATCTCTGAACAATTCGGTGTGTCACTCGAATGGGAACACGTTTTCTCCTGCGAGATCGAGCCATTCAAACAGGCGTATATCGAGAGGAACTTCCAACCTCCGATCCTGTTCCGTGATGTATGTGAGCTAGGCGAGGATGAAGCGTGAGTGGCCACAGTCCTGGTTCGACTGCTCGTGTGTTGACCTCCATTAGGACCACCGCGTATGGTGGACTGGCACCCGTCCCGGGTGATGTCGACCTGCTGGTCGCGGGAACCTCATGCGTCGACTATTCGAATCTCAATAACGAGAAGCAAGACATCGACGCGAACGGTGAATCTGGCAGGACATTCCGTGGCATGATGTCTTGGGTCAAGAACCATCGTCCTCCATTAGTCATTCTGGAGAACGTCTGCAGCGCGCCTTGGGATAAGGTGGTCGACTACTTTGAGCGCAACGGGTACAGTGCCGAGTATTTGCGCGTGGACACGAAGACGTTCTACATCCCCCACACGCGAACGCGTGTTTACCTCCTCGCGGTTGACCAAAAACGCTCCAACCTTCCCGACGTGTGGAAGAGCAGGCTACAGAAGCTGAAGCGCCCGGCGTCGTCGACTCTCGACGCCTTCCTTCTCCCCACAGACGACCCTCGCATTCATCAGGCAAGGCAGAAGCTAGCAAACGAAGCGTACAACGCGGTTGGTGTTACCAGGGGCCGGACCGATTGGGGTCGTTGCGAGAGTCGTCATCAGCGGGCGCGGTTGGAAGAGCAGCTTGGTACCAAACGTCCACTCACGAGTTGGGAAGAAGGTACGTTGATCAGAGTTTGTGAGAGAGTTTCAACTTAACATGCTGTCTTCAGGCGGTTTCTGCAAGTTACCCGACTTTGCTTGGAACGACTGGGGTGTCGGCCAAGTCGAACGTGTTTGGGACCTCATGGATATCAGTCTCTTGCGTTCCGCGAAGAAAGGCGTTGATCCGTCATTCAAGACGTACGTTCTTGTCAAGATATGGTGAGGCGTTACTGACTCTGTTGTGTCCATTAGACAAGTCTGGAATCTTTCTCAGAACGTCGACCGTTCGACGGGTTCCAGCAAGCCTGGCATCTGTCCCTGCTTGACCCCCTCCATGATTCCTTACATCACTAATCGTGGAGGACCTATGGTCGGCCTTGAAGCACTGTCAATGCAAGGCCTCCCCGTGAACGAGCTTTTGCTCACTCGTGAGACGGAGGACCAGCTCGCCGACCTTGCCGGTAACGCGATGTCAACGACTGTGGTTGGTGCTTGCATCCTCTCCGCTCTGGTCATCGGTAGGAAGCTCCTCAAAGATGGCTCGGACGACAGAACATACGAGCAGCACCACGAGGACTCCATGGCCGTAGACGACTCGAAGCATAAGGACCACGATATCGTCATGGAGGTTGACACGCCGGCCACGGACGTCGAGTCGCACATCGCGGGCGAGGAGCAACTTGAGCAAAAACCGTTGAACTTGGCTGCGTCCGTGTCGAAGCTGTCGCTGGAGGGGCTCCTGGAGGAGGCACACCGCAGTGCGCGTCTGTGCATCTGCGAGGGTCGCAAGGATATGACGGACCGGACTCTTCAACGTTGTGCTGACTGCGACTCGACAGCGTGTGTCAAGTGCGGCGGACGTCCGGAGCACAACTACGAGCCCATTGACCTCACGGTACACCCACGTCTGTCACCCTCCACTTTCGAGAAGGACTTGAAGGCCATCCTCCCTATGTCCCTCACGCTTTCAGACGTCTCGGAAGAGCTTCTCAACAAGCTCGCTGAGTCGAACGACATGGAGACTTCTGGGTCGCGTTGGACTGGGTGGCGTGCCGCAGTCCTGCGGGCGGTCGAGCATGAGCTCAGGTTTGTAGAGCCGAAGCGGCAGGAGACATGGTCAGTCGTCTACCAGTCGCCCTCGGGGAAGCTGGAGCTGTCCCTCCATCCTAAGCAGCCCGAGTGGCGGCTCTTCGCCTTCCCTGAGGAAGATGAACCTGCAAACGCGGAGATCCGGAAGCTGCTCGAGCTTCCTGTTGGCCGTTTCGTTTGCTCGAACGGTCTCTTCTCTGGACGCTGGGAGTTCGCTTTCCCGTCTGTCGCCAAGGTAGACATCACTATTGAGGGTAGCAGCGAGCTCGTCCCATCATGGGAGCAGAAGCTCGGTCTGACGGGCGAGGAGTTCAGGAACAAGCAGGTGCACGCGCGGCTCGAGGTCAGCGTGCCCGAGAGTGAACGCTCCCTTTTCGACCGTGATATCTCGGGCGTGTACACACTCATTGACAAGTGCGGTACAGCGAACTCAGCGCTGCACAAGCGTGAGCAATCGGCCCAGGACGGTAATCTTCCCCCGATCTTCTTGCTCCTCGACCCGACCCGCTGTGGTGAGCCGAGCGGTGATTCGTTCGTGTTCTCTACGAGCACCCGGCGATACGAGTATGGCGAGAGCCGACCCATTATTGCGATGCTGGAGCCGAAGTGGCGGCAGTCGGACATCGAGGGTACGCAGAGCGTGAAATGCTCCATCCCTTGTAAGTGGGTTCAGGCATCGGCAGTGAAGTTGACTGTAAGTCTTCCGTTGTGGTTTATACGTCGCGGGATATACTAACCCGCACTTGCCAAGCCTGCATCTGGAAAGGATGCTATCTTCGCCACACCCGCCGATGGTATATCTATCGATGTCACCCAAGACGCGTGCCAGAGTGCCACGGCGCTCCTTGTCTGCCGCGTTCCTTTGGGCGAGCAGGCTGGCGCCGAGTGGCCCCGCGGTAACTGGGTAGAAGTCGACAAGGTCCATGAACGGTCTACCTTCAAGTCGCTCGCGTGGCTCGTGGAGCGCATTCGCAACATTGATGGCCAGTTTAACACCTGGCAGACGGTGGAGTGCGGCAATGGTCATATCAACTGTCACCGCTGCGCGCCCGTGTCGCCCGACATACGCTGGACGAAGGTCAAGAAGCGGATTGCTGCCTTTGAGGACACCATCCAGGCCGGGGAGTACGAGCGTAGCTTGAAGCGTCGTCCCGCACCATTTGTCACGCAGCTGAAGCTTGACGAAAACGGTCTTGGTATCGTCCGCATCGGTGTCAATATCACCTCGCTCATGCACCGTGCTCTCTCCCGTCTCCCCACTGCTGGGCGCACGGAGCCCGCATCTCTCTCGTGGCGCTTGGATACCGACTTCACGCCTGCCGTCAAGCTCACCTTCCCCAAGTTCAAGCTCGCCAGCAACAGGCAAGACTCCGAGCATGCGCAACCCCCGAGCTTCACCAAGCCGCTTCGTCCCGAACAGCTCCGCTCGCTCACCTGGATGCTTCAGCAAGAGTCGAAGAGCGCTCCTCCGTTCATTGAGGAGGAGATCTCGGAGGCGATTCTCGAGCCTCTCGGCTGGCGTGCGGAGGGCCGTGCTCAGCGTCCTCATCATATCCGCGGCGGTGTTCTCGCCGACGAGGTCGGGTATGGCAAGACCGCGATCTCCCTCGGGCTCATTGATTGCGCTGCGGCGGACGTGAAGAAGGAGTTCAAGCACTTCAGAGACATGAAGGGCTACATCGCGACGAAGGCTACACTCATCATCGTCCCGCCACACTTGACGCGCCAGTGGGAGTCTGAGGTCCGCAAGTTCACGGGCAAGAAGTTCACGGTCCAAACGCTGCACACCGCTTCGAATGTCAACTCTCTCAAGATCGAGGACGTGATGGAGGCTGACATCGTCATCGTCGCATCAAACCTGTTCCGTAGTCAGGTGTACCAGGACAACCTCGAGGCGTTCGCGGGTGCGGGCGAGATGCCGATCCAGGATGGACGATTCTTCGACGCGCGGCTAGAGATTACGCTTAAGGGTTTGCAGGAGCAGGTTGAGCGGTTGAGAGACGAAGACCAGGGTGCTTCCGCGTTCATGGAGCAGATCAAGCAAGGCCGCAAAATCGGTAAGTTTCTTCTCGGTTTATATGCATTACGCTGAACTCATACTTTCATGTAGACGAGGCGGCGCAGCTCTTTGTTCCTACGAAGCGTCTCAAGGGCAAGTCGTATCGTGACGCGGCCGAGGACGAGGGTAAGCAATCCAAGGCGAAGGAGGGTTCCGATGAAGATTTAGCTGCGTCGAAACCCAAGAAGGCGTCTGCTCCCAAACCGTCCTCTTCCAAGGCCGGACTTTCGAAGAACGTCAGCCCTCGAACTGGCTTGAGTGTCGAGGTCGTCATCCCTGTCCCTCCCAAGCGTCGGGCGTCCCCGGCTTCCAGCGTCGCCACCGCACCACCTACATCTGAGGCTGAGCCAGACGAAGAGTCTGACGCTCCTCGTACTCGACGTGCCGTCAAGCGGAAGGCCATTGTCATCTCTGACGACGAGGAGAGCGAGGAGGAGGCCCCCAAGAAAAAGGGCAAGGGCAAGGCTGTTGCGAAGAAGCGCCCCGCGAAGCGTTCCAAGGCCTCTGACGACTCTGACTACGAGGGGTCAGACTTCGAGGCGAGTGAAGATGAAGATGATGATGAGGACGAGGAGCTGGACGCCGAGACGTTTGATGAGTCCGATGAAGAGGAAGAGAAGCCGAAGAAGGGCAAGGCGAAAGCGAAGCCAAAAGCAAAGACAGCTCCGAAGAAGCGCGCCCCCGCGAAGAAGGCTAAGTCCGCCCCAACCACGTCCGAGTCTGAAGACGCTATGGACGTCGACGCGGAAGACGATGAGGAGTCGAAACCTGTCGGCAAAGGCAAGAAGCAGCCCGCGAAGAAGCGCAAGACCGAGGCCAAGCCGCCGAAGGAGAAGAAGCGGCGTGAGGACTCGGATCCCTGGAAGCTGAAGTCGGCTGCGGTGAGAAGGGACTGGACACAGATGCAGGCGCCGCCGCTGGAGATGTTCCACTTCGCGCGGAAGATCGTTGACGAGTACACCTACCTCGATGGCAAGGTGCTGTCGATGGTGACGAGCCTAAAGGCAGAGCGACACTGGGTCCTGTCTGGCACGCCGCCAATCCATGACTTCGGTGCGCTGAAGACCATCTCGGCCTTCCTCAACATTCATCTCGGTATCGACGACGACAACGAGGGCCAGTCATTGCAGGTCAAGAAGCGCAAGCGCGAGCAGACAGGTACGTACACGTCTTGTCCCTTGCTGACTGAATGCTGACATCCGCGTGCAGCTGTCGAGAAGTTCCACTCCTTCCGCGAAGTTCACAGTTGGGAATGGCACGCACATCGTCATCAGCTTGGCCAGACATTCCTGAACCAGTTCGTCCGACAGGTGAGTACAAGCCAAACGTCTGATATCCCGCGTCCTTGACCAATACGGTGCAGAATGTCGCCGAGATCGACGAGATATCGTGGGGACAGGAAATTCAGAAGGTCGTCTTACCGGCTGCTGAACGCGCTATCTACCTTGAGCTTGAGCACTATCTTCGTGCCATCGACATGACGGTCAAGCGGGGCAGGAAGAGCGAGAGCGATCGTGAGAAACGTCTCGCACAGGCCCTCGGGGACAGCAGGTGCGTACCGTTCGATATACCCTGAAGGCATCCGCTTATGGGAGGGACATAGTACTGCGGAGGAGGCGCTGCTCAAACGTTGCTCGCACTTCGAGCTTGAGACATCGGACAAGGAGAACGCGATGAAGGCTTGTGAGGTCATTGTGAAGGAGCGCAAGAAGCAGCTCGATGACTGTAAGAAGGAGCTGCTGAAGAAGCTGCACGACGCTGTCAAGATGGAGAAGAAGATCGGCAAGGTTCCTGAGGAGTCCCTCTTCCGCGAGTATGTCCGTGTTACCCGCACGGAAGGCGTGGGCGACAAAGACGCAACCGAAGCCGTCCAAGCTCTTCTTGACGAGGCGGCCGTCGGTGGTCCTCTCAAGCCTGCCACGAACAAGATCAGCGACGGGCTGAAGAAGGGCGCTCGCAAGGACGACTCAGATATCCCCAAGGCCATCAAGGACCTCATGTGGGACCATCGCGAGCAGACACACGAGATCCGACGCATCACCAAGGAGCTCGTTGGTCGCTTCCGCTCCCTGCGATACTTCACCGTTGTCCGTGACCTGCAGAGGCAAGCGGACGTGCCCCCGGTTGTCCACTGCCCAAGTTGCGACGCCAAGGAGGTCCCTGTCGAGAACATCGCCGTCCTCTCGTCCTGTGGTCACATGGGCTGCTACGAGTGTGTCAAGGCCTGCGCCGAGAGGGAGGAGTGCGTGTATGCTGCATCGGGTGCTTGTCGTGCGGCTGCTCGTGTCCTCAACGTCGTCAAGGGTGACACCCTCGGCGTCGACGATGAGGCGCGAGACGGCCGTGGTAAGCACTACGGGCTCAAGTTGGAGAAGGTCATTCACCTGATCAAGTACGTTAAAACCTGTGAACGCTTCTGTCTAACATGGCTAACTCGCTTGTCGCGTTCACAGGAAGACCATCCCAAAGCAGGAGCGCGTCCTCATCTTCGTCCAGTTCCCCGACCTCACTGCGAAGGTCGCTGAGGCGCTCCAGGCAAACGACATCGCCTTCCTCGAGATCAAGGGCTCCGCGTCGATGAAGAGCAAGAACCTCGAGAAGTTCCAGAACGACAGCAAAGAACGCGTCCTCCTGCTGAACGTCATGGACGAGAGCGCCAGCGGGGCGAACCTCACATCCGCCAACCACGCCATCTTCCTCTCGCCTCTCCTCGCGCCTACGCAGGAGATCTACGACGCGTGCGAGACGCAGGCGATCGGTCGTCTGAGGCGTTATGGCCAGGTGAAGCACGTCAATATATGGCGTTTCTTCAGCATGAACACGATCGATGTGGAGATCTACGAGCAGCGTACTAAGCAGAAAGTGGAGTAGATACGCACTGAGTATATAGGGATCTTTGTTGTTGTAGAGTGTACTGCGTTGTTTTCATACCCAATGTAATCATTATCTCATGTTTAATCCACGAAGGAAGTTAGGACCTGTTCAATTGCACTTCATAGCATCTGCTGGACGACAAAGGTACCTAACACTATGAATATCATCGCTCCCATTAGGGTCTGGACAGTACTCTACTGTGGACGCGACACAACGGAAACAATACTGACAAACACACGGAATGACCTCTATGGGGTATCGAGTCTAGATGTCTAGGGAAGACACATCTACCAAATCTAAATCTATCTATCGTCTAGTCTATCCTGGCTTGTCCGCGATCACGAACGACGGTCTCAAACCGCTCAGTGATCTCCACAGTAGGGCAGTCCAAGCATTCTATGTCCGGAAACATCGTGAGTATCGTGTCGACCATGGCGACGGCATCTACGGGCGCGTTCGGGACCTCTCCCAATGCCAAGGATCTCAACATCGTCTGCTGCCCGTCCGCACCGCTGCCGGTGGGAGGGAGCGCAGGGAGAGACAAGCTCTCCAGGCCGGGGAACGACTTCGCCACCACGCTATAAGCGACGGGAGTCAAACGGCTCTTCCACTCGGGGATATGTACCTCGGGATCGCACGCCCCGAGATCGAGGTGCGCGAGCGCGGGCCACCACTTCGGCAGTGTCTCGAGGTCTGCGTCGCTCATGTCTGGGTCCCGCAGCACAAAGCGCCGCAGGTGCTTCATGCGGGCCAGCGGGCTGAGGATGTCGAGGGTGTACCAATGCGGTGTCTGTTCTGGGCGCGAGGGGACGTCCAGCTCGTCCAAGTCCGTCCGGTCCTCGATGTGGAGGTCGCGCAGGCTCGTCGAAGCCTTCTGTGCGAGGAGGGCGAAGACGGGCTTCATGTAGGACGGCCCGCGGACACACTGGTCCATGTCGAGGTGCAGCTTGGTGAGGATTCCTGTCGGCAGGCGCGGGAGGATTGCCGAGACGAGGTCACCCCCGGTGCGGATGCTGAGCTCCTTCAGTACAGGGAAGCAGGAAACTCCCGGAGCCAGAGAATCGGTGAACACCTCCGCCTGCACGTGGCTGGCATGCACCTCAAGGGACTGGAGATGAGGAAGTGTCGCGATGGCAGCGAACGTCTCGGGCGCGAGGGTGCTGTTTCCGTGGATGGTGACGCTCCGGAGCTGGGTGAATGACGCGACAGCCGCGTTCAAGAGATCCGTCATGCGTCCCCGAACCTGCAACGAGCGGAGACCGGGGGCATACAGGTTGACCTCGTGAAGGAGCCGTGCAGCGGCGTTGCTCCTGTCCAGGACTTCCTGCGTGTCGCGGCTAAAGCCCACGTTCACGGAGACGTGCTGGAGGAAGGGAGACACCGCCCATTCGTGCGGAACCATGCAGCCTTGGAAGGAGAGCGCGAGGGACTCTAGCCTCGGGAAAACGGTAGGGAGCAGTTCTGCCGCAGGTGCGTTCCTTAGTCCGTCCTGGTGCGTGACCCTCTTGACACGGTCTGCGTATATGCGCGCCATGGAACGATCTGAGGTGACCTATGGCGAGTGAACGGTCAGCATGTCACCTTGCCCGAGCCGTTCGCGCAAGAATGATGTCTGATTGCTCTCAGCTGGACGCTGAACGCATACCGAGCATACTGCCGCTGTGATTCCATAAGCTCCGCAATGACCCGCACGGTGTTCCATGAACGTGCACACTACCCTAGTGTGCCCCTTCGCTACTGAGGGGCGAGCATGGGCATGCTCCTCAACATATTCTGTCACCTCTGCCGTGCACCCCCCGGGCGTCCGACGCCCTAAGGAACTGCGCACCTCGTACTAGTAGTGAATGAGCGAACGCACCTCGTCGACCTGCTTGGCCACCAACGCCAACAGCGGTCCCACCCCGTTCAACCGGTCCCACAGCCTGTCCAGCGCAGGATCCTTCCACGCTCTGCAGCATCGTGCCAGCTGTGCGTATGTCCATTTAGGCTCGGTTTTCGGGAGGTCGGCGCAGAAGTCGAAGATGAGCTGGAGGACTTCGTCTATGAGGAGCGCAGGGTGCATATCGACGACCTGGGCCGCGCCGTAGCCGGTGGGGGTGGGGAACGGGATGAAATGTTGGTGACTGGGGATAGATGCATGCTCGCAACAGTTTTGTTGACCGGTCACCGTGGCGGTCCTCGAGCGCAAAACACGCTCTCTGATCCGCCCAATTTTTGACAACGGACGGCTCCGATTGGCTGCTCGCTGCGGCCGCACTAACTTTCCGACATTTGAGCGACGTCTCCGTCTCGGGATAACAGCACGAACGTTCACAAAGTTTCAGGCAGACGGGCTAAACATGGGTATTCGGGGCAGCAGTCATATAGCATTGCACGGTCGAGGATGATACAGGTTCGTCATATGCGTACAGCGTGATACATAGCCAGAAAGCACATAGACCCGGACGCGCACAACTACTTAGACGACGGGGGGCTTGGTGCCGGGCTGGAACTGGTAGGTGAGCCCGCACTTGCCGCAGTACTGGCGGTCCTTGTGGAAGGCCATCTGACAACGCCGTCAGTTGCAGGTCTAGTGCCAGTGAGACGAAGAGAGTACGCACGAAGATACCAGCACCGCACTCGGCCGAAGGGCACTCACGACGGAGACGCTTGATCTTGCCGTCGGACTCCACCTTGTAGTACTTAAGGATGGACATCTTGACCTTCTTGCGCTTGTGCTTGATCTTCTTGGGGGTCTGGATATCGAACACGTTGAATATACGCTCCTTACAACGAACAAAACTAAGATGCACGTACGTTGTAGGTCTTCTTCTTGCGCTTCTTGGCACCACCACGAAGGCGGAGCACAAGGTGAAGGGTAGACTCCTTCTGAATGTTGTAGTCGCTGAGGGTGCGGCCATCCTCGAGCTGCTTGCCCGCGAAAATCAGGCGCTGCTGATCCGGGGGGATACTGAACGGCCAAGTAATGTCAGGAGTTTGTCACGAAGCTCACAAAGGAATGTACGCACCCCTCCTTGTCCTGGATCTTAGCCTTGACATTGTCGATAGTGTCCGAAGACTCGACCTCAAGGGTGATAGTCTTGCCCGTGAGGGTCTTTACGAAAATCTGCATGTCTAGGAGCAGGAACGGTGAGCTCAGCGTCGCAGACGTGGTACAATAACACAAGACTACTCACTTTTGGCCGCCTCTGTCTGTCCAACACGAGCTGGGCGGTGGAGTCGTCGACAAAAGCGAGTTCCTGGCTGAAGGACAGTCTTAGCGCGCTCGAAATGTTATATAGCCACTGCTTTGTCAGCAACGGTTTCTGTTGATGGTCCGTGCATTAAGGTTTGCATTCCGCTGACTCCGCCCCAGCGCCGCCTGACTAATTCGATTACCGAGACGCGTCGCGCGACGTGTAGCCGCCCAGGCGCGTTCCGTGGCGCGACGCTGCACGCTGACCTTGCGCTGACCACCCCTCGACTTCACTCCCCCCGACGCGTCTTCATTCATATATTTGCCGCAGACAACATGGATAGCGACGAGGAAATGCGCGTGGATGATAACGAGCCCATCAACTGGCCAACGACGACGAAAGGAAAGGGCAAGGGCAAGGCCACTCTGCATGATGAGCCATATGATCTCGAGAATCTCCCATGGTGCGTCGCTGAGTAACACGCCCGTGTTTGTGCAGTCCATGACAAAGGCGCAGGGTAGAGAAGTACCGGCCGGTGACTCTGGACGACATTGTGTCGCACCATGACATCACAAGCACGAGTGAGTGTTATGCCGAACGCGTCTCGAATACTTTGACGAGCGTGGTGCAGTCGAGAAGTTCATCGAGAAGAACAGGTTGCCGCACTTGCTGTTCTACGGACCGCCGGGTACTGGAAAGACCTCGACCATCCTCGCGGTTGCTCGTCGAATATACGGAGCGGACTACCGGAAGCAGATCCTCGAGGTACGTCAGTTATCTTTCCGTGGCGGACATCCATATTCATCCTGTGTGGGTAGTTGAACGCCTCGGACGATCGTGGTATCGATGTCGTGCGCGAACAAATCAAGAACTTCGCAGAGACCCGCACACTTTTCTCGAAGGGCTACAAGCTCATCGTCCTCGATGAGGCGGACATGATGACCACCGCCGCGCAATCCGCCCTTCGTCGTGTCATCGAGCAGTACACGAAGAACGTCCGGTTCTGTATTATCTGCAACTACGTCAACAAGATTATCCCCGCCATCCAGAGTCGATGTACGCGCTTCCGGTTCTCGCCACTCCCCAATGCGGAGGTGGAGAAGCGGGTAGACACCGTGATTGAACACGAAGGGTACGGCGAAGGGTTCTACTGAGTGACCCAATGTGCTCATGCCTGCTACAGCGTCAAAATCACCGAGGAGGGCAAGAAGGCCCTGCTGAAGCTCTCAAAAGGAGACATGCGTCGCGCCCTGAATGTGCTGCAGGCCTGCCACGCGGCATACGAGATGACCGGAGAGGCCGAGATTTACAACTGCACCGGCAACCCACAACCCGCCGACATTGAGACCATCGTGAACTCGATGTTACAGGACGACTTCACGACATCCTACAACAGTAGGTAGTTCTGGCACTGTGTCGTCCGCATGCGTGAATCGTGACACCGTCTATTCAGTGATCTCCGCGCTGAAGACCGACCGCGGGCTGGCTTTGCCGGACCTCATCAACGGCGCGTACGAGTATATTGACACGATCAACTTCAAGCCTCATGCTCGCATATACCTCCTGGACTTTCTCGCCACCACTGAGTGCGTGGTGCAATTCATCTGTCGGCGTTGATGCATACTTACAGGACATGTCATGCAGGCACAGGCTGTCGACTGGTGGGAGTGAGAAGCTGCAGTTCACTGCTCTTCTTGGAGCATTCAAGCATGCTGTTGAGTTATCCGCTAAGTCTGCTTGATAGATGTTCTGATGTAGCGTTATTACGGTACACGTGACTGACTACGTTGGGCCCTATGACATCCCTGTGTTATTTATTTCGTTTCCGTCATCATGGGTCGGTGGCGTAGTTGGTTATCGCATCTGTCTAACACACAGAAGGTCCTCAGTTCGAACCTGGGCCGACTCATCTTTTTCCCTTTGTTATGTTCAATTGGCGCCATTAGTAGCTTCATCCGGATATCATCATCACCTCGACTCTCTCCGCTTGAACTATCACTCAAATTGGCACGCTGTGCGTCTTGTTCATGAAAAACACTCAACTTGAAGATGCATGCTGCACTCCTCGTGGATGAAATCCTACAGCTTGTGTTTGGCTTCCTATCCAACGTTCCCGGACCTGCAAACGAATCGAGATGGACCTATGCGCAGCTGGCGCGATGCTGCAGAGCGTGGAGCAATCCTGCTCTGGATAGGCTGTGGGCGCACTTGGACGGGATGGAACCCGTCCTAACAGTGCTCCGCAACTGCGAGGACGCAGTGAGTATGAAATGGCTCCCATGTTGGGTAATACTGACCAGAATTGCATTTTCAGGCCCCCGAGGACGCAGCATCAAGAGTTCTGCACTACACTGTCCGTGTTAGGACGATTGCACATCTCCACAAGCCTACAGTACCAGATGCACTCCAACACTGCACCGCGATCTTTCCGCGACTCGAATCCGTGGTGCTCTTCTCCCAGGGATGCATGGTCCCGTACGCACTCGCCTCTTCCCCATCGTTGAGGCACGTCACCATCAATACTGCATTCCCGGATCGAATGGGGTCGATCGATGAACTGCTCGAGAGGAGCGACGCTGCGGCACTCTTTCTGCAACACACGCAGATCCAGGCTATTGATATACAACAAGTTCAAATTCGAGGGCGTATGAGCGCAAAACTAAGAGAAACCATCGCGTCCTACACACATCTGCGGAGCCTGTCAGTCCACGCTATGTCGTTTGGAATCGGGACCTTCGCTGCCGTCGCGGCCTTCCCTTGTCTGGAGACACTCGACTTGTCGGTGTATTTACGCGCAGACGAGATCCAATCGCGTATTCAGCCTTCCTCTGCGAACTTTCCGGCCTTGCGCGACCTTACCATACGCGCGTACGGCTCCGTTGTGGAAGCCATCCTCGTCCGCCTGCCCGTCGGTGGCCTCACCAAACTCCACCTCGAGCTAGAGATGTGTTTCGATGGGCCTGGGTACATGGAAGACGTCTTTGAACGCCTGGTGGAGAAAACGTCGGAGAGCCTCCGAGAGCTGTCGGTGAAGGATAGGGTGGACCGCAATGACTTGCAGAGCTCTGGGATCACTCAATGGTATGATCTCAACCTGCTCAGGCCTCTCGCTCGCCTCAAACAACTCAGACGCTTCACTCTCCGTGATTCCGACCTAAGCGATGCCGATCTGCAGGCTCTCGCCCAGTGGTGGCCTACACTCGAGCACCTGGATCTGGGGACATACGATCCGGAAGTCCCGGTCTCCGAATCGAAGACTCGCTTGACGCCTGCTGCACACTCGATAGCCGCATCCTCATTCCCTCATCTGTCGTCGATTGCACTCCCAGTAGCGTTACCCTCTCCGAACCGGTATCAGTAGTGTTTCGATACTGCTCCATCTGCGTTCCATGTTCCCATGTTTCCTTCAACTCGAAGTATGTCACTGTCCGGCGGTCATCCCAATCATGGCTTTACTTGCAGGTGTAGAATGTTGTGAGTAGAATACACACCAGTGGAACACTGTAGTCTAGACGAAAAAAAGGAACCGAAGGTGCCACGATTACGCAGAATCCGAAGATGATCGGTGCTGAGCCGGAGACCCGTCGTCCACATCTAGCCCTTCCAGCTGCGCGTGTGATTGTAACCCGAAGTTACTATCGCGCGGAAGGTTCGGATCGATGACAGCTCCCAACGAGCGGATAAAGCTTGGCACGTCGTCGTAGTTGTTCATCGACATGTGCAACGGGTCGTCCGAGTTGACTCGGACGACCGTCTGGTTGGCTTCTTGAAGTCGGAGCAGGAAGCGCGAGACGAGGATGGCGGTGAGGCTGATGATCGAGAGCAAAAGTGAGTGACATATTGACTGCATGACAACGCAACGTACGGAGAAGTGAAAACGGTTAGGTAGGTTACACCAGCACCTTTGGCGGTCGGCCCCAACTGGAGGTCCGAAGTTGAGAGGATCGTGATATCAGGAGCCTGTAGACGGTGAAGTACGCAGAGGCGGCTTACGGAGATGATCGACAGAACGAGATGAAGGGTGTTGAGGATGAACAGTACCCTGATATGGGTGACGAATATGTCAGATACTTCTGCTTGATTGCTGCGGGATAGACATACGCAAAATACACAGTTCCTACAAAGAACGAAACAGTGAGCGGAAAGCGTGAGTACATATTAGAATTGCATGTCATGGCACATACCATCACGAAGGAGGATATCGGAGAGAGACAATCTCTTCCACTGTCGGATCCCTCTGAGTGCATCGCGGCTATTCAGCTTAGTCCAGGTGATACAGACGAGAAGTGTATCTGCAACAATGAGCGGTACTCGAGAGATTATCACAACTGTACGATTGTATATTCAACGCGGGACAGTCAAATGTTATGCTGACAAACTTACGTCTGTTACGATGTCAGTATGAGCCCGAGAACGGAAAACACAGAAGCATGAAGGACGAACTTGATGTCCAGGCCCATTGTCGTATTGCTTGACTCAAGACACCCAAAAGGCGGAAATGTCACGCCCGATAGGGAGGATCCCATGCCAATGGGAATCTGCGCACGAGTTAGTGTATGTCCGTTCGCTTGATCGAAAGATTGACGTTCTGACCAAGTTAGCAACCAGGGGCGCAACAGATAAGACGAGTACTACAACTCCCAGCAACTTGCTCTTGCTCAGTACATAGGCACGGAGGGCAGAGAAGACTGTTGCGGAATAAGATGTGAGTGGACACATTGTAATATGTCCCTGCGGAGACTCTTGCTTACCGGCCCAGGGAACGAACTGCAGGAAACTGACAGCATATCCCGCCTTCCGGAATGCTGAACAGCTATGGTTGGCATATCACTACGCGCCCCAAAATATCGTCTCAGAGAGCAGATGCCCACCTCTGTATCGACCCCAGATTCAGTCAACATGATGGTTGGCGATCAAAGGTCTAAATAATTGATATTACTCACCTCGTCAGAATGAAAGGACGCAAATGCGACCAAGGCGAAGATGTAGACCATTGTGGAGATAGCCTTGTTCGCGAAGAACAAGAGCGACGATCCCGAGCTAGTCAACTTGGTGGACCAAAAGCAGGCTACCTCGCGGTCAAGTGTCGTGACGGAGCTGTAGAGGAAGAGGACTGCAGTGAAAGAGGGCGAGGGCATGAGTTTCACGGAGACGGTCACTTGCGGTCAAAGAGACTGACCAGCAGCCGCCACGCCGCAGAATGACTCTGTGTATCTGTTGAAAGGGTCAGAACATGCAAAGACAGGATGTCATAGGCGCTCCAGGTAATACGTACAGGCTGTCGAACAGAGAGACGATTGCAGCAGCCTCGGCAGCCTGGTCAGAAGACATGGGTCCTATGTTAGTCTACAACTGAGTCGGGTCGAGGATTCCAGGGAATAGTCGGAATGTCGGAGATATAATAGTTGCGCACCGAGGCCTTAAAAGATGATGAGAAAAGCTGCGGAAGGCTTGAAGTCCACGGGCTCTTGGCTGGTTGGTGAGAGACTCGCCACGCATGCTGGCGCCGCCGTCCTTCTCTGACACTTCCGACCGGATCGCGTCTTTCTGAGTGAACTATACAGGTAAGTATGTTCTCTTTCGCAGGTAGGACCGTTGTTTGAGGCTGACATGAGGCGGCTATAAGCTGTCAACAGCCTAACATTGTAGCCGCTTGGGATGAATAAGACCGTCACGGTGATGGCACCGCGTGGCGGTGACTCCATCGACGTGGACGTACTTACAGCTGCGTATACCGAAGTGAGGATTACTCGCATGTTTCAATCAAGAGCATGGGTTAGAGGATCAACTTACCAGTCGTGAGATCGCGCTGAGGGTGTGATACTCAGGTAGGCGTAGTAACCCCAGATAGTGTCTGAATCCGAGCTCCCTCGGATCCTTGACACCATGCGCAGAGTAGAGCGATAGCAGGATAACAGCGCAAGCATGAAACCAAAGAACATGTGAATGAGTACTAGCGTAGCTCTCCATCCAGTGGATGGTAAGAAGAAAAGCGCGGATACCCCGAGCAGCAAACCGCGGCTGGTCAGAGAACGCGTGACAGTTGCCTACCAAGGACGGTATCGCATGCTCGTACATCGTAGTCGGCTGCGAGGAATGGTAGTACAAGATCGCCGCCCGCGAGGTACGATAGCACAGTTTCGGCGGCCACGGAGTATGATAGGACGCTTTCGGAGGCCACGACGTATGGCAGCACAGCTTCAGCTCATGCCAGGAATGATCATGCAGTGTCTGCGCCGAACATGAATGAACGTACATAATCGTTAGTGTCTTCTTGAAAGTCAAGCGTGCTCTAACCTTCCCTGGTCCCTAGCCAATATGGTTGAAATACTCCGAAAGAATAGGGTGGGTTTGTAGAGGAGAAACGTCAGTCGCCGCGGCGGCGGACGCGGTGGAAGGCCCAAAAGGACGATGACGTCACGCGCTGTTGGGCGGAGCTGGTACATAAGCGCGTTCGTGCCAATGCTTGTCGCCATCACCCTTCTTGACCTCTGACCACAACCATCCTCTCTATTGCAGCTCATGGTTCTCGCTTTGTCTGTCTCCGAGCTCACTTCAAGTTAATTCAGTGACCCGACTCGACGGCAGCTTCCCGGGTCGTTGCCATGGCGGGCCTCTGCCGACGGCGTTGACTGCTCGATGGTGCAGTCGCGGCATTCTCCAGACACAGGATGTCGTCAAGGTGGCTCCAAGACCGTCTTATCTCAAGGTACGCACCCCATCTACAATGTCTTTTATGTTGAAAGCGCATATATGCGCCCAGTTTTCCTTGGCACATGCGGTAAGTCGCCCCTTTGACCCCTCGTTCCTCGACCTGCGCAAGCATCTCCCACATACAGGGTCTTTCCTAGCCCCATCTTCCATATTCCTATCTCTTAGCGCACACTCCTGTCTTGCTTCTTGTGCTTGACCGGCTGCATCTGAGTCCATCTCTCCCGTCGCTCACGCTGAAGTCTGCTCTCCCTATGGCAAGTCTTTTCCTACCGCCCTTCCTCCCAGATTTCATCCCCCGCGATCATGTCGTCTATCTGCTAGTGGGCTGTACCATAAGATTCCTTTTCCTTTTCCCATCGCTGTCTTTAGTCTCTCTTCCGAGTCGTAGTTATCATTGTTCAGTGCATTTGCCAGTGTACAGTAGCCAGTAGCGTAGCAGTAAGCAATGTTATGTATCTTCATGACTGCACTGGGAAGAAATCATCGGAATCTATCCAAATCACAAATGTTCTCGCCGCCAATGGTTGTATGATAGCACATCGCAGCGGTATGATAGCCCGCCGCGGAGGTATGGTCGTGCGCTACCATACCTAGCGCCTGTACTACCATTGCCGATCAGTATGCTCATACGGGGCGGTCTTCTGAGAGCACGCCGACCAGACCTCGTCGTTGAATATATGTATTGCCATTGTCTACAAGTATGACAGGGCATTATAGTACATGCGCAAGGTTTTGTGATGGGCGGTCCCCGCAAGAAACGCTTCGGCAACTTCCGGCCCGGATTCTCAATCGAAGACCTACTTATGCACCAACGTGAGATACGTTCACTACTGCCACCGTCGTATTCTGCGAATACAGTGCCACGGAGAACTCATGTCGGACTACGCTGGGACTAGTACAAGGAGGCGATTCATTCACACGAAGAACCGGGACGCCCACACCGCGCCCACTCTTGCGCCCCCTCACCGCCAGCGGCTCTTGCCACCGTATATAAGCAGCGTGTCCGGAGAATTGGACAGCTCTCAAAGACCCTCACCAGTACCTCAGACTTCTCATGAATATCTGGTAAGTTTCTCTATGCATGCAACTCGCAGGGCATTAGAACTGATCGCACTGTTTATTCGACTTGAAGGGACTTTGTACAGAAATACGGGGTCGGCCAAGAGACGACAACCACTTATCGGGATGGTGTATGGACTACGGAAGTGCGAAGACGTAAGTCCGTTCAATGAGGTCGTGTTCTATTGATACAGATGCTGATACAGTACGCATATCCTCTACACAGACACGGTTCGAAGCAGAATGAAGGAGCTCGCTGTAGGTACGTATCGCGGTGGCGTCTTCAACGAGAGGTTCAGTAATTAACGTCCACCTACAGCGATATTCTGCTGCTGCAGACAGAAGGAAGACGACTTCGCCCCGTAAATGTATGCCCCAGTGACAGCGACAGCAACAGCGTGACATAGAGTGAACGCAATGCCTTCCTCGAGATCGCGAACCACGAGTGTCTCACGGCATCCAGCTGTCGCCGCTGGCGGATAGTCACAACGCCGGAAGCCTCTAAGCCTGACCCAGCGTAGGCAGCGCTCGGTTTATGTGGCAGATTCAGGTAACTCGTCCGCCTCTGCCACAGTGGCGGCACCGTTCGGCTCCATCCTTGCCGCAGCAGCTGGCGTCGGCTTCTCTTTTTTCTTCTTTTGCACCCACGCCGCTGCTTCCTCGACAGCAGCATATGGTCGCGTCTTGTATGCCATGAGATATCCTTGCAGCGTCGCCATAGAGAATGTGCGTGCAGGGATGATCTCGGCGAAGCGGTCCGCGAGATCTGCAGCTTGTGTCGCAGAAAGGTTGGCGACGCGAGAGGTGTGCACGGAGCCAGGGTACACGCTCGAGATGCCTTCGGGCATGGTAGACGCGTCAGAACGAGACGGCGAGGCAGAGGAAGTGGCGTTGGTGCTGCTAGAGCCGGTCTGAGTCTTCTCAGAGTCGTCTGCGCTGCGGTTGGATGAGGCTTCACCCTCTTCACTCGGAGTGCACGTATAGAAGCGCTTGAACAGCTCCTTCACCTGGTACGTGCTCGCAAGGTGGAATTCGATGTGTAGATCGAGCCTGCCAGGCCGCAGGAGCGCCGGGTCCAGCGACCCATAACTGTTCGTCGTCGCGAACAAGATGCGCCCCTCGTGTGCCGCGATCCCATCCAGAGCATTAAGGAGACCGCTCAGCGTGACCCTGCCGAACTGCGTCTCCTTGCCAGAATCACCAGTGTCCTCTGGGGAGGATGCGCGGCTTTGGTGTGTATGTGATTGCGTCTCAGGGTCGACGATGTCGCGCTTGATGCTGCGCGTGAAGGCAGCGTCGACATCTTCCATGAGGACGATGCATGACTTGGGAAGGTGAGCGATGAGCGACTTTAGGTTGTTGTCGTCGAGGCCCATCACGGTGAGGGAAAGGATGTAAATGCTGAGTCCGAGCTCGCCAGCAATTGTGTGGATCATAGATGTCTTCCCGGCACCCGGCGCGCCGTGCAGGAGATAGCCTCGGCGGAACGGAATCCCTGGATTATGTGCAAAGTCAACAGATGTATCGCCAAGGAAACTCGACGGACACACCTCTATCAGCGTACCACTTCTTGCTGCTCAAGAAGTCGCGGGCATCATCAAGAACGAGTTCGAGTACTCCAGGGTCGAGGATGACTGAAGAAGGCGGCCGTTTGGTCTGCATAGCTACTCGTCTCCATCGGTCGCCACTATACGCAAGACAGTGAGCTTGGTGAGCCACATGCAAGATTCAAAAGGACGTACTCTTCTGCGACGCTGACTTCAATTAGATGCTCGTTAGCCACCTTGTAAGCCTTCCGAGCATCACGAAGCAGCTCCCGAAGCAGGGCCGGACTCCTTGTAAGCATTCTGTGAAGCGGTGTGTTAGCCCAACACGATACTATGAGGGA
The DNA here is from genome assembly GCF_003813185.1 of Lentinus tigrinus ALCF2SS1-7. Taxonomy (NCBI): domain Eukaryota; kingdom Fungi; phylum Basidiomycota; class Agaricomycetes; order Polyporales; family Polyporaceae; genus Lentinus; species Lentinus tigrinus. The sequence goes on from NW_027137927.1 coordinate 173,417, forward strand.
TGAGGACCATACCGGATCTGCAGGTAGTCCTCCGCATGTCCGTAAGAACCGGCCGTCGTCACGCGGTCGCGACTGATGGTGATGTAATGCCCTTTGTACCACGCAGAATACGTCTGCGATGTGGAGGGCAGGAAGACGACGTTGTACTCAGCTTCCTGGTCCGAGTCGTCGTTCTCGCCGAGGTCGTCGATCGTGCCTCCGCGAGTGCTAACTTCGATGTCTCGAGCGGTCTCTGGTTAGCCACAGAACAGGTATGAGCTTTGTGTATGCCAAACAAGCTGCGAAAAGACGTACGAAAAACCTTCTTCTTAGACAACCAGTGCATCAGCCAGTCTGAAGTACGCAGACGTGGGATTAGCGTCCACCGCCTTCTCAGGGCAAAGCTCACGCACCTGCAGCATCATCATCAAAATCAAAGGTAGCAGTGACCCATAGCGACTGGCAGAGCTTCTCCCAAATCTTGCTCAGGGAACGGCGGAGGCCTTCCACGAGCGCGCCAATAAGGAGGAGCCGCGCCCAGTCCCAGAATGCAGATGCGGAAAGTAGGGTGAAGACCATGCGGGGAAGAGACAGCGGCAGGGGCCCATCTGAAAACGCTGCAGGACGAGAAGCGAAGCCATTTGAGGGCTCGGACGGAGATGCGGTAGTAGCTACGGTTGCGTTCATATGCAGAGACCGGGGGTTCAGGACGGAAAGGACGGCCTGCAGGATCTCGGCTGCGTCCATCTTGGAGGTGGCGGACGGTGGGGTGGGTACGCCTGTGCAGCTCGGCCTTTTAAGTGAGTCACGTAGCCCTAGGACTCGGCAGCCGCAGCTGCACTCAGGGCAAGTCACTGTTTTGCGGGACCGGGTGCTTCGCTTCGATTTTGGAGAAACTTCGACTGGCGGACATGCCTCGAGGACTCACAAGGTGGTATGGAAGATAGTCCATCATCGCCTCGCGCAGATTGGTTGCAGATAAGTGTGGCTTAGAGCAAGGTTGAAAGCGGCCCCTGACCACATCCAGCGTCTTATACGTGGACTCGGCAGTCTGACACCATACTGTTACATCTGTATTCCGTGAATGGCCAGCCGTACAAGACTGCAGCACCGTAGTCCTCGAAGACTATCGGTCTGGATGCAAGGCGAGACAACAATGCAGGGACGCTGGCGATGCCGACGATCTGTACAGAAGACGCACGCAGACAGCCTCGAGGCGGAGATGCATGAAGGGATTTCAATTTGAAACATCTCGGTGGGATTACCTACAGGATAGTATCAGGGTCCTCAGTACCCACGGAATATGAAGCAGGTGAGGTCGGGATGATGGGACTCGGGCTAATGTTAGACATACCTTGAAGTATTACTGCAGGTCGTCGCGGCTCGCTCCGCCATATCCCATTTCCGGACATCCATGATCCCGTCGCGCAAGAGGTGTAAAACTTGCAGTTCGGCACAGCAGGGACAGAAATAGCAATGAGCGAACTCTAGATATTGCGAATCGAGTTCAAGGCAGAACAGTGCGCGTATGAGGCCTGAGGACTTCCCCGAGGTCGACCTGAGCTAGGACATGAGCGGAAAGCTGCGTCAGGAGGGAGGGTTGTCCAGCTCAGCCACGCATCGAGGCTGGATGGGCTACGAGGGCTAAGTAGCTAGGAGGAGGACACGAACTTGGTGTGGGTAACCGCCACGCGTCTATGGCAAAAGGGTCACGTGGCTCGTGTCATTGTGCCTTGCGCACGGCCTGACCCAATCTTGTGCTCGCCGAAGACTTCCCGGTATTGCCAAGCCGACACGGGTACTCCAGTGTACCCAGCATCGCCCTTGTAAGTCTAGCTAGGGTAGGAAGAATGGGAGACAGCCCAAGAACAAGCAAAGACTCAAATTAATCAACAACGAGCGGCGAAAAGGGCCGAGTCGCAGGTAGGGAATTGGTCGCAACCTTTGAAGCTTATACATCTCCCTCACACCCGTAACACTCTTAGAATCATGTTGTCTGGCAGCCTTGACAAGAGGCGTTGTCACCGCAATCCTTTTCCTCGTCGGCGGGCTGCTCCTGGCGCTGGTCGCTGTGGCACAGCATCCAATACGTCTACTGGACGACTGGTGGTACGAGCGAAAGAGGCACACACAGGCTCGGAGGCCACGGCCACATTCTGGTCATTGCTCAGCACTTGGCTGGGACAAGTTATCGACGGCATCTTCGCTGGGTTCGTCTTGGTCCGCGCCGATATCTCTTCCTGTACCGCAATGACTGCGGTGACGATCGATTACTTTCAGATGTCCACTCTGTCGTACGGTATGTCTCCCCATCAATGCTATCTAGGCATGTGCCTGATCTGGCTGACCGAATTGGTGATCTGGCACGCAAATAAGGACGGATATACCGGGAAGGACTATTGCCTTCGCGCAGGCAGAAGTGCCTCACAGTTGCTGGGGATATGCGGCCAAAGTGCGCCGCCCGCAGATATGCGGTTGGCAACGGACACGTGTAATCGCCTCTCCTGCGTCGATACAGACACAGGACCCCACAAGACTGGTAACCAGGCGTATAGTATATAATGGGGCCCTTTTCGAGCGCGGCCCCTCCGAAGACTATCCCTCACATGCAATCTGCTTTCTGTGTCGCTCCCAGTCATGTACGTCACGCTTGAACATGTGCTTGGGATCGATATCTCATGCTCTCGTAGGCGTTGGTCCGTTGAACCTCCCCGAAAGGAGGAGTGAACCGGAACATTACCGTCAAGGCGGCTACCATAACTGTGGATACCGGACGAGCAGGTCATGGTAAGCTGTCCTAAAGGTCTTTCAACTCTGAGCGCCGTTGATCAGTCGCTGTTAGTTAGAACGTCACAACGCAGATTCTCTGATGGCCGCACTGTATAGCTGCTCCGCGGCCTTTCAGTGACTTTATTCGCCGGGTGCAGGTGAGTCTCTGAAATCTTGATCTCCGACCAGATTTGTCTTGCCCGCCGTCCTACGGTCCACGATGTCATAGGATTGTTCATTTATTCACTTTCAGCCACAGCCGCATAGCCATGACTCCTACACCATCGCGACATTCAAGGGTTCATTCGAGTCGTTTCCGCTTATTTGGTGTTATAAGACTCGACTTTAGGATCCGTCAGGGGCCTCGGTACATTCAGTACTCGACCATGGCTGTGTCTCCCGCCTTCGATCTGGATCACAATAGGTCGGCTCTTACCATACTAGTCCTCTCACTGCGCGGCATGTACGGCGTGGTCGATGTTACATGATGCATTAACAGGTTCAGCTCTGCGACTCCTCTCCCCAAACGCAGAATAATAGGGGAAGTGCACACATTCGATGATGTCAGACCCAATTGCGTGGGGCAAAACCCGGGAGGTGCGAGTGGTTTAGATCGCAATCGAGCCGAGAGCACACCGACCATGGATTGCATATATAAGGCGAGCCCACTCGTCCCTTCGAAATCATCAACGAGTACCGTTCACCCCAAGTTACCACCGAGAACACCCTTACCCTTAGCCACACACCGCTGAAGTATTGATCGTCATGGGGTAAGTGTTTCACAATTGACACTCCCGTCCGTATGCTGATTTGGAGCGACACAGTGCAATTATCTCAGCCATCATCCGTGTGTAGACGTTCTTCGTGTTTAGCCGTCTGCAGGTTAACTGATGTACCTTCGCGCAGTGGTTCCTGTTGCGATTGTCGGCGTCGTCGCTCACGTTGTCATCAAGAGTATTGGCTTCATCGTCCGCGTGATCACAAGTACGTCGTATATCTATCGTCGTCGCACATCTGATGAGTTGACATGTCCCTGCAGAAGTCTTGTGTTTGCCGTTCGTCCTAGGTTACTTCATGTGCTTCGCGGACGACGACGAAGGCCTCGGACGACGCTCGGTGAAACCTGGTGACGCATCGGGACGCTCCCTTCGCCGTACGAATAGCATCGATTCCTTCTTGGATCGATTGGCCCGCGGGAACAGGTAGTCAGGCCCAGTGAGAACAGCGAAAATATATGTCGGACAATGCTGAACAAATCAGACAGTCTCAAGAATTAGATGGAATGATGGTGGAAAGAGTGCCGAAGGACATCAGATATTGAGCGCCTCCGAGCACAAGGAGGTTGTCCACGCGTCTGTGTCATCCCCTTCGTCCTCTATGTCAGGAAACCGTAGAATTATGATGTATTATCCTATTTCGATCAATCGTCTCATCTCTCACTCTCGCTCTTTGCGTGACTTAACTCAGGAGTAGCTGGATTCCACTGAGATATCCAGCATCGACCTGGCTTGGCTAAGTTCAAGTGAGTTATATTGATAGTATACCGCACGCAATCTGCACTGGCGATACTAACAAGCTATCATGCTATTCTGATTCCATGCAGAATTATGGAGCCTTCCAACGATGTCAATACAGACTCCGAGGTCTTCTTCTGCGGTTGCCTGGCATGCGGCCGCAAGAACAAACACTGGGTATCGCGTCCAACTTGGTTCCGTCACAAGACAGCTCGCGAAGACCAGATACGCACCGGCCAGATCCCTCCTCCGGATACATCGTATTCCGTGCCATTGAAACGCGGTCGAGATGTTGAGAATCACTCTGAAGATCCCCCCCAGGAACCTCCGAGGAAACGCAGTACTGCGGTGGAGGTATCTGGTGAGACTACATGAGTAGGAGAAGCCGGACCCTCCGCTTCGAGTAGTCGGGCCATTTCCCCACTGGCCGACGGCCCTCCGGTCTCCAGCTTTGGCATATCTGAGGTATGTGGTTTTCATGTGAGCTCATCATACCTGTCATGTACTGATTGATTTGTCTAGCCACAAGATGAACACGTTAGAACTTCAGACGGTTCAGTCACAGCGGTTGAAGAGTGTAATGTTCACTCACGCAGCTTGGAAGTATGTTTCTCTGAGGTACTGATTTTACATAGACCGTGACTGATTGATAAATACGCACAATAGGAACCTACCGCTGGGACTCCTGGGCTTGAAGCTGTCGACTCGGACATGCCCGGATGCTCGTATAGTGTACCTCAAGCAGACTCCATGATGCATCTCATTGGAGTACAGGTGGACTCGGAAGAGGTCGAGGTCTCAGGAGCATTCAATGATGACAGGGATCTGGACCTTCTCAGACAGCTGGAGGAGATCGAGGCACAGGTCATCCATGGGGCTGCAGATGCCCATGTACCACCGGAGCCAGACCTTGCATGGCCATCTACAACACGCTTGCCTGACACGGGGATTCCAATCATTGACATGTCTCAGGCCTTCATTGATGCTCTGAAGAACCCGGGGACAATGGACGACTCGAAGCTCGACAAGGCTGCAGTGTCTCGCCTTCAGAATCCCAGTACAGAGCCCGCTACACTTACCCCCGATGAAGACCTCTCCGTACGCCTTTTCCTTGCAGACACTGATGGATCAGAGGCTATCTACAACAAGTCTCGTGACGCAGTTATGCGACGAAACCCTCACAATGTTGTCTTGTCCCACCACCTCGTGAAGAAGAAGATCGTGCAGCTTACCGGCATCTACCCGCTGAAGCATGACATGTGTCCAGCCAGCTGTATGGCATTCACAGGCCCTTGGGACAGCCTCGAGGAATGCAAGTTCTGTTCTGAGCCACGATACGACCAGAAGCTACTCGCACGCGGTGTCAAGAAGGCGCGTCAAACGTTCGACACATACCCCCTTGGTCCCCAGATCCAGGCCCGCTACCGCTCTCCCGAAGGTGCGCGTGACATGCGGCACCGCCATGCTCAGATGGATCGCATCCTCCAGGAGCTTCGTGAAACTGGAAGGCTCGATCGCATCAGCGACATCATCGAGGGTGCAGAGTTCTGGGATGCATACCAGCATGGCCGCATCGCAGAGGATGATGTCTGTCTCCTCTTCTCCATGGATGGAGCGCAGTTGTACGAGCACAAGGCCTCGAGTTGCTGGATTTACATATGGATCCTCATAGACGTCTCTCCCGACAAACGCTACAAGAAGAAGTACATCATCCCAGGCGGCATTGTCCCTGGACCGAACAAGCCCAAACATCCTGATTCGTTCCTCTTTCCTGGCTTTCATCATGTCTCACTTCTTCAGCGTGATGGCTTTCGTATATGGGATGCGGCAAGGAGGATCACATTCACGTCGAGGCCGTGGATTTTCCTGGCAGAGGCAGATGCCATCGGTGCACCCGATATGACAGGATATGTTGCACATCACGGTCGTCTTGGATGTCGGTTCCGCTGTGGGAGACTTGGGCGGCGCAAGCCCGGTGGATCTCACTATTATGCGGTGTGTATACGACCGACAGGATACTCCGAGCGTGGATGTGACCATGACAGCTATGATCCATTCAACATTCCCGACTCAGATCCAGCTCAGTATCAGGCAGATTTGGTCTACCTACGTGGTGCAACGTCAAGCACAAACTACGAAGCTCGTCGTCTCGCCACAGGCATCTCTCGACCGAGTCTCTTTTCGGGCCTGTCCCCTCACCATATGCTCCCCATACCACGACTCTTTCCCGGTGACATCATGCACGTATTCGGCCTCAATATCCCAGACCTGATGTACAAGTTATGGCATGGGACGATGGATTGCGACACCAGAAATGGTGACCGCAAGGCTGATTGGGGCTGGGTCTTTCTGACAGGCGATACCTGGACTGAACATGGTGCCCTCGTGGCTGCTGCTCGACACTTTCTTCCCGGCTCATTCGACCGCCCTCCGAGGAATCCTGCGGAGAAGATATCCAGTGGTTACAAATGCTGGGAGTTCCTGAATTGGTTCTACGGTATCGCACCGGCCCTCTTCTATGGAAAGCTCCCAGCCGAATACTGGCAGCACTACTGCAAGCTCGTGGCGGGGGTCCGGATTATCTTCCAGTGGGAGACTACCGCAGCCGAACGAGATGATGCTCAGCAATACATTGGTGACTTTGTCTACGACTTCGAAGTCCTCTACGTTGAGGGCAAGGTCTCCCGCTTCCACTTTGTTCCCCAATGCATGCACGCCATTTCACACACCCCTCTCGAGACATTCCGCGTTGGCTCTCTCATCTGCACTGCTCAGTTCACCATGGAGCGGACCATTGGGGACCTTGGTGCTGAGATACGGCAGCCATCGAACCCTTTTGCCAATCTTGCAGAGCGAGCACTACGCTGGGCACGGGACAATGCTTTAAAAGCCATGATTCCGGATCTTGATGCAGAACGGACTCCTGCGGTACCTCTCATCGATCTTGGAGATGGTTTCACACTTCTTCATGCTCGAGAGGGTTTCGCTCATGGAGTAGGAGACCACGAGGACATGGTTATATTCCGATACATCGAGTCGCTGGTCGGGACGACCCGGGCGAGGAAAATCTGGATCGGAGAGATGAGATGCTGTGTGCAACGGTGGGCGAGGCTTCGTCTACCCAATAGACAAGTCTGTAGGTCAGCATGGAAGGAGGTCGCCAATGGCATGACTCGGATTGCGCGAAATGTGAAGGTAAGTACTAACTAGATCATCTTTGACTTCGAGTCATGCAGCTGATTGTTTGCATTTTAGTTCATTTCAGAACGTAGTTCTGGAACTTCTCGCACTCTTCATGGGTACGCAGAGGTTCATTACTACTTTCAATGCAACACAGGAGTTGGAGACACTCGAACTCTCGCCCTAGTGTCGAAGTATGGCCCTCCGAACTACACACTACTCCAGGAGTCTTCTGGTGTGGTCTATGCATGCAGGATGCCAGAGCGAGAAAGTGAACGGCTAGCTGTTGTTGACGTCAAGGATATAGTGGCATGTGTGGCTATGATTCCATGCGCATCTCTACCTCACCCTGACCCAGGTGAAGGACCTGTTTACTTTGCGGTCGGAAAGCTTGGAGCGGATGCCAGATTTTCTATAGATGATCATGTACAGGAGGACACGGATGACATTAATGCAGAGGCATAGATAGAACTTTGTAGTAGTATTCTTATCCCCTTCGATCGAGACACTGTCGCCCCTGTCTTCGAATATCCGAGTAATTGGCTAAATACATTGAGTATAACGGTTAAGTTGTAGTGTTTTAGGGGCCCATGCGGGTCTTTGATCTAGTCACTCGAATAGTAGACAAGACGTTGGAGGTAGAGGTAGTATGAACCTCTTCTTGAGGATGTTCATACTGCTTGCGCTTCCCCAGAACGACACTAGACAAGGGGACGTCAGTCTCAGACTCCTCATCCTCTTCTTCAACACCGCAGTCTGCCTCTTCTGGGATGTTGTCGCTGTCCTCAGGTTCATATGCACGGCCCAGTTCGAGCATTTGCGCTCGCATACGGTGCTGGTAACCTGCGACGATGCGTAGAGACTTCTGGAGGTCCTTCTTGCGGGGGTCTTTGTACGGACGTCCAGGGTTGCCTGTCCGATGCTTCTCAACCAAGTTAGTCGTCCGTGCAATATACAGCCTGAGTGTTTCACTTACTGTCTTCTTACGTCCTGCTGTCCACTTTACGCTGACATCCTGAACGTTCTCCACCATTTCCCTGAACGAGGCTATACCCACCGTGGTATTGTTGGCCAGCCGTCTCATATCTGGGGCGAGAACCTGAGAAAGAAGGCTGTCCGGTCAATGAAACAAAGAGAGGCTCATGCAGACATACCTGTTGGTCATTTAGAGCGTACTGCCAAGCGGCCGGACGACGAGCACGTATGACTGAGTAGAACTTGACTGAGCCAAGTGTGTAGACGAAAACGGGTAGAATCTTGTATGTGCTCGACGTGGGATTGACCGTCGAGCTGTCGTATTCATTTGCTGCATATCAGTCTGCATGTTAGCATCAAGAAAATGTTAGAATATTCATGAATGTGACGTACAGATGGTGTGTGAGGGATCCAACAGGCCAGCGACGAGGAGTTGGTTGTAGAACTGAGGGCTAACATGCACGAAGCTCTTCCGATAGACGTGAACATAATTGGAGATATAGTTGCGGTGCGAGCGATAGTTGAAGGCAAATGGATTGGGATGATTGGCTGGAGGTGCGACGAGCTGCAGGAAGCGGTCGGAAGACCAGAGACCCATGTACGGGACCAGTACACTGAGGAAACGGGTGAATGTAGCTTCATCGGAGCAGAGGTCGATTGTCGGCATTCCAGGCCACAGTCCCAGAAGATGGAGAAAGTCGTTCGCGGTATGCTTGCCCAATCCGTTGAAAACTGTCTGTACTTTGCAAAGTGACACGAACAGAGGGCTGCGGGCTGCTGTGGCCTGAGGCTCCACTGTAACCTCAAGTCTCCATTGTTCAACACGCTGGAGCGCGTCCCGAGTCTCTGTCACCCAGTCAGGCCCATGATCTTCGTCCCATAGAGCTGACCAGTGCTATTGAAATTGGCGGGTCAACGGTCTTCGGTCGCGGGTCATAAAGAGGAAAGATATACAGCTTACTCACCTTAGAACCAACTTTGATATCGTCCGCTGTCCAGATTTGAGGGAGGCTGACGACGTGGAGGCGGACGAGGCGCGAGAAGTCAGTGACAATGATAGCGCAGTCTTGACAAACCACTGCCGCAAAAATGTTGATATAGCGGTCGGTATCGTTGATGAACGCAGGACAGCCGGGAACAATGAAGCGGCGAGGCAGAGTGAAAGAGCGTAGACGTTTGGCCTTCACCCTGTCCTTGTTAGGCCCTGGTTGGCATTGTGCGGTGAGATCTTCGAAGTCTTGAAGTGACACCACAAAGACTGACGCCTCGAGGCCCAGGTGAATGCGCACTGCATGCTACAGAGGAGATGAGTCCGTCAGAAGTTCTGCGCAGGACTAGGGAAGGTGCGAACTAACATATCCTGCGGCTACCAGCAACTCCTTGCCGCGGGAGGCGACAGACACCGGGCCATCGGAGAGACGTCGCAGAAGCGGGGAGAATTTTTTGCCGCCCCGCGACTGCACTCTGTCGTTGTCGTAGGGGTTCGGAGAGAAGGGAACTTCGTCCGTGGGAGGGTCTTCGAGGGCAGGATCGTATCCCAGTTGTGTCCATTCGAGTGTGTCGTACTTCTTGACTTTGGTTCCTATAGCGTGGCATCTAAAGAAAAAGCTCCAGTGCCCTAAAAGCATGAGTAGCGTCAGATCGATGTGCGTATGTCCGAGCGAGGTCTCTGGGTGCAGAGGAGCTCAGGAGACATACCAGTAAGGTGGTTGCCGCTCGGGTTCTGCTTGGGATACCTGTCTATAACGTCTCGGAGGTTTTTTTCAATTGCTTTGAGGACGTCGACTTCCGGCATTTCTTCGGTTTGAATGCGCGTGGATGGCAGGCCGACAGAGCGTAGAGACCCAGGACAATGTTGTGTGGCTCCCCGCATGCGCGCTCCGTCACAGTCTGTGACGGAGGTAACGCCCGGCGTCCACCCGGGGCACAGTTCGAATTGTTAACGAACCCCCTATGCACAAACCTCTAATTTTTTTTGGCGGGATGGCTTTCTATTGACGTAGGCTACTTCACAAAATTGTATTTGGGAGCCCTAGTGCTCTCGTTATTGAGTTTGCCAACAAGTACATACCACCCCACGGGCGGGCGTCTGCAGTCACGCTGGTGGGCGTGAGCGTGACTGCAGACTCTCGCGCGCACGCGCAAACTTGTTCCGCTCTGTCCTCTCTCTCCCTCTCTCATGGTGCATCTCTCTGCTCTTCCCGTTCCTCTCTTGGTTTCCAACTACGCCCTCACCGACTCTGTTCTCGATGCTGAAGAAGGAGTACAGGAAGCAGGCGATTGAGGTATGTCCTTGCAACTTGGCCCTCTGTGTCTTCCACGCCAACTGTGGCCGCAACAGCATCGCCGGGGCTCGCATGTCCGCTCACTCGCCCTGTGTCCTGCCTCGTCCCCGTCCCCGCCACCGGGGCATCTCTCACCATCCTCCGGCCATCCTCCGTCGCCCCGGACCTGCCACTCTTGGTCGGGAGAGGGACTCCTCGCATCCGCGTCAAAGAGCTCCGCACCGTCGTCCCCACCACCCGTCTCTGCCACCACTCCCCCTCGAATCCGACGTCCACGCCCTCTTCTATCTCAGAGGACGAGTCAACCTTCGCATCTCAACATCATGCACAACTCCTCGGACTGGACACCCAACATCGTGGTCGAACCCCCGCAGTCACCGGAGATTGCGTCGGGAAAGACCCACTCCGGTACTCCCTCCTCCGCTTGGGTCAACGGTAACGGCAAGGCCAATGGCAATGGCGCCTCCGTGACTGTCGAAGGCCCACCACTCATGTCGGACACTCCCACAATTACTCACCACACGGTTCCGGTTCCGACCCACCCACAACACCGCACACCTTCTCCTGCCATTAAATTGCCCTGCTTCCTGCACTCCAAGCTGCAGGGCGCATCTCTCATGGACTGGCTTGGCACTGTCTACAACGAAAACCACGCGACCTCCGCGAACGAGGACATGACCAACGCAACGCTCACCCGGATGGCACGGTATCGGACTCGTAAAGCGACTCGCCTTATGGAGATGACTACGAAGAGCGAGCGTACGCTTCGAGTCTCACGAAGCGACTCGCGGAGACGGCGGTGGGGGTGCGGGAGGTCAGCAAGAAGCTCGGTCAGTCGTCCTTTGGCGGCGTTGCACTCGCCTCACACCCAGGTCGCACTCGCGTCCGCTCCACCATCCAGAGCGTCCTCATCGTGACCAAGGCGCGAGACAACAGGCTCATCAAGCTCACTCGTGTTCCCGCCCCATGCCTGTCTCCCCCGACGTGAGCGTTATCCCCACCATGAATGGCCGAACGTACGCGTACGTACGTACAGCGCGATACGCTTCGCGTCTTCGCTCGTAGCCTGCAGCGCCGTGCAGAACTGCACGACCTCCTCTCTGCCGAGTCCATTGCAGAGCAGTTCTGCGCCCTGGCATCCACCAGCACGTTCGTCACCTTCCCCACTTCCGCGCCATCCACCTCCTTCTCCGTTCCTTGCTCATCTTCCTGCTCGTCCGTATCCTTGTCTACGAGCCGCTCGAGCACGACTGCTTCCGCATCTACGTCCACGTCCACCACGTCAACGAGCACCGGCCAAGGGAACGCTGCTCTTCCTGTTGTGGCGGCCGCGCACACTGCCTTCACAGCCAGCGTCCTCGAGCTCGTAGGAGCGCTCTTGGGCGCATTTGTGCGACGAGCGCAAGAAGAACATGGAGGAGCGCCACGCACATCTTCAAATGGAAGCTCGCGCAGCGCATCAGCAACCTCGACGCCTTCCCTTGCGCACCTACATCGAGATGCTGCCCGCCATGCGCATGCGCCAAACCTCCGTCCTCTGTACGCCGCGCAGCGCCCCTGGCTCACCACCCTCCACTCCGCATGGCGTCGCCCCCTCTGTTCTCGCCGCCGTCGTCCCCGTCGAGAACGCTCCTCTCCACGACGCGTCTCGATGGCCTTCCTGTGTCTCTTCCCAAAGCGCGACAAGCACAAGGCCCACGATGCGGCCGCCGACCACACCAGCAGCGCCGCATCCGACCTCAATCCCAGCGAGCCCGACTATGTCCTCCCCTCCTCGTCGCGCTCCCCGACGGCACCCTCCTTATACTCCATGCCAGGAGCATTGTCTTCAAAGCTGAAGCTCGGCTTCAAAGCCAAGAAGTCCCCCATCTCGCCCAGGGCTGACAGCAATCTACTACTCTCCGCCCACGTCCGCGTACTTCAACTTCGACGTCAGGTCAGAGTCTGCGAACAATCTCATCAGCCCTCTTCCTCACCGCTCCGCCGTGTTCTCTGGCTACAATGACCCCTCGGATGCACATTCCACTAAGTCATTGTCGACACATCCCCTCACGTTAACGCACTCACGGCATCTGCATCGTCTGCACCGTCATCTGCCCCCATCCCCGCCCGAAGTCACGCTATCTCCATCCCCTATCTCAACGAAACCTCGCGGGCGATCTGTCCTCTCCGAACGCCACTTTCGAGGAGGTCAAGACCATCTCTCAGACGATGCCGATGGTTTCTACGCATATACGCACACGGACCCCGGACGACACGCTGGACTCCGTCTCCGACTTTCTGGGCGCCTTGGTTGCGTCCGGCACCTGTAGGATGTAGTACATATGTAGTCTGTCCTCATGTCCCTCTGGAGTGTCGTCGAAGCTACTCTTCAGCAGGTCGTAACCGAGCAGACATGGCCAGTTAATGAAGATTTTCATGTACAGCCAGATGTAGTAGAATAGAGAGGCTATTGGAGTATGTGTGCATGGATCATACACGCACGCGTTTGGCACTTGATATGAGAGGTTGATATGCCGCCTTCCAAATGTGGAATTTTTGAGTGCCACGTCGCCGACGTGCAGGATCCTTGCCCACTCTCCATTTCCTTCGTCTATATGCTATCTCGCCCTGCTAATATGGCGTCCATAAACGTCTCCTCTCTGCCAAACGTCTCATCTTCGCCACCCGATAACCCTCTGAGCTCGCTCTCAACCTCAGTAAATCCACCGGAGCCATCGCACACCGCTCCACTCAGTTTTACTCCTCACACTCCAGAATCAGTCACTCATTCACCCATCGCGACACTGGATCCCTTTATCTCAACATTCTACCCTATACGAGCCACGCCAGCCAGTGGTAGCTCACCAATCTATCCAGGCTCTACCCGAGTTGGAGAGCCGCAAAGTATCCCCCACGTTCGTCAGAGTTCACTTGAACACTACTCCTATGCTGACAAAAGTTCTTGCAGGTTGCCTGCATTGCACAAGCCTCAGAAGATCTTCTCGTTCGTTCACAGAACGTGCCATACATGCTCGTCCGAGGGCAAGTCGACAAGCTCGCTCGGGAGGTGGATACCCTGCGGACAGAACTCAAGGCACACAGGTATGCTTATAACTGAATATCATCATTCAGTTGTACTCACGATTCCTGCTGAAATACAGGAGTGCTTACGAGACTCTGGTGTCCCACATTCCCCAGCTCGTTGGCATGCAGCATGGTCCGGCTGGCCTGGATCCTGCCTCCGGCAACACCATACAGGCCCAGCCGACTCCAGTCACCCACTCGTTTGTACTGGGCTATGGGTGGGACTACCCATCGCCTCGCCCGAAGCCATCAGAGCTGAATGGCGAGTTCAAGTGGTGGTCTCAGAAGCAATGGGACAAGACTGGGCCGAAGGGTGGGGGCAAGCAAGGACAACACGACACTGACCTGAACGTGGCCCAGCTCTTCATTGAGGGCGAGGATGGAGAGGTCGTTGATGGGTACACTGCGAAGGATTGTCGCGACGTCGCGCGTGCTCTCATCCGATCGCTCATCTTGACTGGACAGGCCCCAGCGACCGAGGGGCGACTCTCTCATGAGGCAAGAGTTTATATCCATGTCATGCTCTCCCGCAAGTTCCCTTTCCTACTTCTATGCGATAACGCAATGTGGAAGATCAACCTCTTGATTAAACAAGTGTACCCCGGAGCCATCAAGAACTTCCGGCGTCCGAAGGAGTGCGACGATGACAACGATGGGTCTCAGGCTGGATCTGCATCAAGAAAGCGCTCCCGCCGTGACAGTAGCGGTGCAAATGGGGAGACCTCTGCACCGAAGCGAGCACGGGCAGTAGGGTCGCAGGCCCTGCTCACTCCAATGCCCTTGCCTGACGACCTCTTGCGCATGCCGTCCTCTCCTCCTGCTGCACCTGCACCAGTGCTGTTTGCTGCGCCCATGTCCACGGCATCCGCATTCGCTGTGCCCACATCCACTGATTCGTCCGGGTCCACGCTGTCTGCTTCATCCTCATCCACGCTGTCTGCATCGTCTGTGTCCACGGTATCCGCTGCACCTTTATCGACGGTGTCCACTGCACCTTTATCGACGGCATCTGCTCCATCTGCATCCATGGCATCCGCTGCACCCGCATCCACTCTGTTCACTGCGCCTGCATCCTCCGCTGCGCCTGCATCCACGCGACCTGCTGCCCCCGCATCCACTCCATCTGCTGGACCTCCGTCCATGCCGTCTGCCGAGCCTGTGTCTGAGTCCATACCCTCCACGGTGCCTGCATCCCTGCCGTCTGCTGCACCCACGCCGCTCGCCGCCTCCCCGGCAACTCCTGCTGCTACCGTGTCAAGCAGCTTGGGCATTGTGCCTGTCGCCCGTCCTTTGTACGTGCTCTCATGACTCATGACAAACTGACCCACTGAGTTTCGCATAGCACCTCTTTGCGTCGATCGACGCGGCATAATGAGACAGGCCACAACGAGGAGTCTGTCCCCATGCCAATTACTGGGGACAGTGAAGAGCCAGCCACGGTGCCACTGAAGATCAAAGGACGAGCTGTCAAAGACAGCGACAGCGCCAAGGAAACATACAAACCCAATGTCATCAGCGAACAGTCAGTCCCGGACCATCCTCGCTGAACTGATCTGATACTAACAGCCTGGAACAGGAATCTGTATCTTCGACGTGTGCTTGCTGCCACTCCGGACCTATCTTGGACAGTTGGCGAGTTCAAGAAGGCGTTCAAAGAGCTTGATCAAACGACACGTGAGGTAGACAAATCCCTTGGCTGTTACAGCATGATACTGACATTAATATCCCCCTCCCCGCCCCCCTCCGGTTGCATATCATAGGATCTTCGAGCTGAATGCACTGAAGAGAGGAAGAAGGTACGTATAGGCTCTGATTTCGCATGTATACTCCACGCTGACCGATAGCTTTCATTCTGCTGCAGCGGAAGGCTCGTAAACAAGCGGCTGCACAAGAGATACCAACAGCAGATGCGACCACTTGAGGTAAACTTGTCACACTGCCCTCTCTTCGCCACCGTGATCGTGTCTGTTGCGATCATGGGACCATAGCATACTGTGTATCCCCGTAATTCAGTATAATGTCATTGATGCCTGAAGGACGAATTCGATATATATCAGCGTGAATCACTGGTGCGGCTGGGACTGTACTCATATTTATCAGAGGTATCGAACGCATGAGCGAGGACTGTACTCATATTTATCAAAGGGATCGAAAGCATGAGTGAGGACCTCAAAGATTTGTACTCGAACATAGTCGAATACACTCTCAGAATATTGATATTGTTCAGTCTGATTGTGTAAGACTAAAAAACAGTCTCATTTTTGACTATCATACGAGACCATACTGGATGCCTCACGCTCCCATCACTCCGTTGCCGGACATTCACTATATATCTGAGATATCTTTCGGCGTTTTCACTGGGAGTCAGGCCTAACCCGTTTTAAGCGCCGTACCATCACGCTGCGCGAATAATCACCTTTCACATCTGTCCGAGCGGAAGCATCACTTACATCCATAGTAACTCTGCAACTTGTATGAGCGTTCGACATATTTCTGTGTAGCATAGAAGGAGAAACATGCCAGACATAATCTCGCGCTCAATGGTTAAAGGCTAAGACCCGAACGACCTGTCGCAATGTCATAGGATCCTTGACTAGTAGAGAAGATGTCTTGTTGGCATGAGCTGACACTGTTGCCTCAAGTAACGCGTCGAGCAGCCTGAGTCGTTGTACATCTATAGCTCATATTTGCAGACTTCGGAAGGGTTTGTTTGACAGGAGAAGTCATCGCGAGGGGAAGTGATGGCAGAATTCACCCCAAGTCGTGAATGGACAGGCGTTCTGCGCAGCGCAGCCCCACGTCAGGTTAGAGCACTGCATGATGCATGAGCGTGTATTGTCAGTGCTCGGAAAGGACAGGACCCGCTCAGTCAAAGCCAATCATAAAGATGGACCAGTAAACCATTGCCGTGCAAAATGCAGCAATGATACCAATGAAAATGAAAGAGCTCAGGGCCGACTCAGGTTGACCTCCGATTGAGCCCATGAAAGCCATGAGAAAAGTATTCACGCTAAATGAATGATGTTCTCAGAGACATGTGATTAGTACACTTCGAAGATGTGGTACGCACCTCCAATAGAGCAATGCGGCGGGTAGGCTGAGGTAGATGGCTGCCATCATACGTGTACCCGGCCCGAACTGTGCGACATGGCTTGCCCGGCCCAACTTGTCCCCGAGATAATGTTGCACGACTACACCCATGAGGATACTCATGAGACTCAGCACGACAGATATGTCAGAGGTGATATGGGAAAATGCCGGGATGCCATCGAGGTCAAGAAATGAGATGTTGGCGGTTAGTACGATTGTTGCCTATCACAAAGTAATGCTGTTAGCTATTTCGGGCCTGCCTTCGAGGGAACCCACCACGCACGTAAAGGATGCGAGTCTCGGATGTTCGCTGCATTCTGGCAGTCACGTCAGACCACTGTCTGGCGATCCCCGGACCTCCTTGCCTGGTTTTGACGATGGATTCAAGATGAATATGCGGGATATAGATGAGAAGCAATGATATCAGCTGGAAAAGTCGATACCCGACCCCGTGGCCGGACTCAGTGTCATGATAATAAATTTTCTGAGGGAGTGTCAGGCGTGCATGAACCTGGCCATGATGGTTGTGCCAGCGAAACTCCACTGATACTGAGTTAGTAACCAGCAGTGGCTCGGAAGGCACATGCATGCTCACTGGATGCAGACATAAGCCGGGCTGTGGAAATAAGCGAGACGTCATGTTAGACAGAACGTAGAGGTACTAGACTGTAATCTCACCTAAGACGATCATCGCATGTGCTGGTTCCTCGTCTTTGACTGCTAAAACAATGGTCAGTACTGGTATGAAAACCTTCACCTTTTCTAGACAGCATGCGTACCTTGAGCACGATCGAGAAGAGCCGATCTCTTGAGCACTTTGTCGGGCGAATAGTCAACTGTTGTGGTTTCCGGTGACGTGACCACATCTTATTCACAACCGTGACGTTAGCCTTTGGAATATTGGACTTGAGATATGTACGGACCCAAGTCTGCAAGCAGCAATGCACTACTTAACTCTGTCCATTCTTTCTGCTCCGGAGCGCCACGAGCATCGGGGTAGAACTCTACATGTTTCCTGAAGAGTAGCAAGGTTAGAAGGCCCGGGGTTGAAGATATTCGAGGAATTGTCTTCACCAATATTTCATCGCTAGAAAGTACTCTATTATATGATTAGCTAGAAGAACTTGTGCGTCGCAGTACGAACTCAACTGATATCGTACGGGACGTTCACTGGGCGTATCTTGTCACCCTCTTCTACCTCGGGTATGAACTCAAACGCCTCAACCCAGAATAATGAATGGGTGTGGTGGTCGGCGAAGTAATAGCACCAGTCGTAGTTTGATGATGTCGTCGTCCTGAGATAGAGGACAAGGTCGCATCCTTGCGGTAAGGTCAAACCCCGTTCAAGTATCATACCATCGAGCTGGTCGACAAATAGATGCAGCGCAACCCGTACTTTGTGTATACGGATGTCGCTATCTGTATATATGTTCTACCATGAAGTCAGTTCGGAACTCAGAATCGGAGCGACTGAGGGACTAACCTTCGTCAGATCACTGGAATAGAAGTACAGACGGCCTTGAGGATGCGTGTATGCCGTCCATCCGTAGCACTCGGGGGGCATGACTCTATTCGATGGTCAGAGAGATCAGAGAGCATGGTCAAGGTGGAAGACGAACAACGAGAAGTCAGTTGCGACGGGCTTGATCACGTAACGCTCGTGTCCAGGAGCGACCTTGGGACAATTTGTGTAGCGAGGTACTTCGTATATGGGGTACAAGGTCCTTCGACCGGTATACGCTCGCTGAGCCGCCTGCTGCGCCAGTGCAGAAACGAAAGGTGGTGTCGCAGGGAGTTGCTGCGCCGATTCTGGAGCGCTCAAAGCCGGGGAGGACGCCGAGTTAAAAGCATTCGACGTGGACGTTGCTGAGATAGGCACATGGTCCGAGCCCGGAAGCAGCCCATATCGAGAAGAATGCTGCGATGTTCGGTAGAGCTGGTCATTCTCGCGGCCGTCCAGAGAAGAGCGGGCACTGTGAATTTGTAGCGCCGGTCCTAGCTCTCGCAAGGGAACCGGGGCACAAGCACCTGACATGATCATGACAGGTAAGCGGCTATAGAGCGCAAGTCTAGATGGAGTGAGTGTGATGCGAGAGAAGATGGAGGTCATATGGTACTTACAGGAAACTCGAACGCCGAAAGAGATGTAGTAACAGACGAGACAAGCAAAGCGGGGAGACGACAGTGGAGGAATGAGAGAGAAAGATGAGCGATGTGTTTCCTAGAAGTATAGGTTATGTGGTTGCGCAGCGGTAGGGTGCTCCCGGGGCTGTGTTATTGATGAGGCTACGGCTGTCGAGGAAGTCCCCGATTGAGAGCTTCTTTGCCGCCATGGCGCCTCATAGCGCCTCCACACTCCAAGAGCTCCCAGGTAGAAACACGTCGAGTGCACGCATCGAGAGACAATTCTTGTGAGATGACACCAGTACGCTATGGGGGCATGACGGCGTCAACCTTTGTTGAGATTATTCACGCCGAATCTGGTCCCTACCGCCCTCCATTCTGCACTCGTAGTATCCACGAGGCTCGGAGCAGCGCCTCCGCGGCCGCTTCCGGAAGACGCAGGTGAGTTGTCGTAGAAAGCAATCTATTAGACCGAAAAATGACGATTGCTCACAAAGTCACCCTGGGACGGGTGGAGGCCGATGAGTTCGTAGCGCCCGCGCCCGTGTGTCCTTTAGATGTCAGCAACGATCTAAAGCAGAACGCTGGTGGCAGTGGTGTTCACCCAGAGTATGACAGGAAATCACGCACCGGTATCCGGGAACCCAACAGCACACACGGCGGGCACCGCCCCAGAAGTGGCGGCGAGAAATGTTCAGGTAATCCTCGACTGAGCCTAGCTGCCGCGGAATTTAGGACAACATTCTGATGTCCCAATAATGCGACCTTACATCTTACTATGACCGTCGTTTAGAGTGGCAGAAAAGGACACCTTTGTCCGGAAACATGTGGTCGCCGGAATGGTGCGAGAAAGGCTATCCTTCACTTAAATTTCTGGAGGCAGGAAATGATACCCGGACAAAGGTGACCTTTTATGGGGATTCTATCAAGATTTCAGGCGTCAGCCAGCTTTTAGGTCACCAGATAGCTGACACAAAGGTTACCTTTCAAGCGAAACTTTTCGGGCACTGGAAAAAGCCCGGATAGGCTTTCTTTTCGGTATCGCTGAAGTTCACTGTGAAAGGTATCCTTTCTGGTGCCCCAATTTGTCGTTCTGAATGCACTCAAAGGTCCTATTCTCAGACCATTGAAATATTGGCAGTAACTTTGGGGCAGCTGAGCTCAGTCGAGGATTACATGAACATTTTCCGCTGCCGCTTCCGGGGCGGTGCCCGCCGTGACAACAGGAGGGTAAGGCGGAACCCGTCAGTACGAACGCGGTCGACGTCCGGCCTTCCGCCCCGCCGCCACTGTCCCGCGCGGCCTCCCGAAGGGGACCGTAGAAAAACTATATATACAAGCGTGGTCGCCGAATTATGGTACACTGCGCTCGTCTACGGTCGACCATCTACGTACGAGTACTGGCTCAACCGTCTTCAGATCGACGACGCCGCCCTGCCATCATAGGGTGTAGCGGTACCCACTCCACTCGTCGCCCTTGTCCTGCTTCGCCTCCGCGACACTCGCGTACGTCCCGTTCTTCGCGAGTTCCGTGCGCCCATCGTTGACGCCCTTTATGATCTCGTCCCGCTCGCCGCGTTCGCGCTTCGCGTTCTCGCGGCGGAGGAAGATGTGGTAGATGATCGCCATGACGAGACCAATCCCGATGTACATGAGCACGATGCCGTGCCCGAGAGTGTACCACGGGGCGTCCCGTGCACGGTACTGCGCGGAACGTCAGCGGGTCAGCCTGGATGGAGGAGAAGAGGTAGGAAGCAAGGTACGTACGACGTTCGAGGAGACTGCACCGTTGATGTTGCCGAAGGAGATGACCATGGCGATCGAGACGCTGCGCTTGTACGAGCCCTCGACGTTGTTCGAAACCCATGCGATGATGTTCGGGATGGTAGGGTAAATACCGCACGCAGCCAGGTATACGGCCACGTATGACAGCGCCGCATTGCGGGACGCGATCAGAATGATATAGCCGACGAGTCCGACAGACAAGGACGCCCTGCAATGGTGTGAGCTTGTGAAGCCGGCTGCTATTGTGGGAGCAGGACTTACATGGTGAGGTATCCGCGATTGCCGTAACGGTCTGCAGCCCAGCCAACTACACAGGTCACAATACACGCCACGACGTATACCGGAACGCTCAGTAAGTTCGCAGGAGTTGCGGTATATCCTATGAGACAGGATGAGTCCAGGACAAACTTAGATCGTGTCATTGCACCTACCAAGGGCCTTGATGATACTGGGCAGGAAGAGCGAGAACGCGTACAAGGGGCCATCAGCTCCCATGTACAAGAACACTGTGAGACAGGGTCAGTCTTCGGCGCAACTTGAACGTATGCTGCTCCGCAAACCCACTTCCAACCCATGTCTTCCAGTCAAGCAGACTCTGCCAGATGTAGTGCCACCTGAGGTTCTCACCAGCCGCGCTGAACTGATCGTCCGACTGCAAGCGACGAACGACAACCGTACGCTCCGCCTCGGTCAAGAACTTTGCTGTGTCCGGGAAGTCCTGGATAATCCAGAACGACAGGAAGCCCGCGACCACCGTGATGAGGCCCTCGATGATGAAGATCCACGCCCACGCGGGCTTTCCGGCAACGCCATCCATGTTGGAGATCGCTGCCTGTATAGGAGGATTCAAAGATCATCGGGACAGCGCACGATGGTTCACGAGCACATGGGCGGTGCGCCGAAGAGAAGCAAATCCAGGAGCAGTAGGTCAGCTCCGGTGCTGCATGGACGTAAAAAGGTAGAACCATAACGTACAGCGAGCAATCCACCGAACGCGCCGGACACTGTCGCCGCGGAGAAGAAGACAGCGGCCCGGATGCCGAACTCAGAGCGTTTGTACCAGCTGCACATACCACGCATCGTACAGTCAGTGAGTGGATTCGACCGATAGAAGGCCGTGCGCGAGCGAAGTTCACGGAGACGCACCATGAGAGATAGTAGTTCACGCCCGGGAACAGACCGGCTTCAAACATGCCGAGCAGCCACCGCATGCCTGCGACGCAACGACGTATGTCAGAGGGACGTAACCTTATCATGCCATGAATTGTCCGAGCGGAGAACTTACCAAGCAGTCCGCCATAATTGTGCACCAATCCCTGCACGGTCTAGAGTAGCAGGAGGTGGGTACTTGGAGTGTGGACGGGCAAGATTTGGGCGACGTACCATCATGATGCCCCAGCAGAACATGAGGAGCGAGAGCCACACTGACGGCCGCAAGCGCTTGAGGAAGACATTGGAGGGGACCTCGAATATCGCATACGAGAAGAAGAAAATCGTGAGTGCAATGAGGTATTGCTGGTCCGTGATGTGCAGGTCCTGCTCGAGGTTATACAGCTGTCCGCCGAGATCACCGTGCGTCAGCCTGCATTCCCTGCATTCAGACTGCCGACGCGGGCGACGCACCTTTGCATTCCCAATGCTCGTCCGGTCCAAGAAGCTGAGGAGGTACAAGAACGAAAGCCAGGGGACGAGGTACAAGTCGAGCTTGCGCATCAGCTTGCGCTCATCCACTCCACTGACGTCGACATGGGCGTTGTAGAGCGGGTGCTCCAGGTTCGCCCCCGCGTCTGGGGAGACGCGCTCGACCTGGGACACGCGCCCCTTCTCGTCCGAGTACGTCGACGCCGCGGATGTCTTCACCGCCTGCTTCTCGGGGTCTGAAGTCCCGGACATGGCTGCTGCGTGGAGTTCCAATGACGACGGGCGGATTGAATGGCGAAGGGCCGTGATCGTGGATGCAGAGCAAGCCGTGGGTGCTGGGAACGGGCTGCCAACTTTCGTGCGCGGCTGGCTTATATGTCTGTTTCGCAGTCAGCCTCCACTCGGTTGTCCCTGGGGTACTCCAGTTCATCTCGCACGCGAACTATAACGGGAAGATAGGACCGTCAGCCGCGGCAAAGCAGGATAGCCGGGCTATCTGGTGTCCCCCATTAGAAATATCTGGTCATGGGTTCGCCGCGAGATTGATACAAATCAGAACTGGCGTTCTGGCGCGTTTGGCGTTTCGAGGCCGCCGTGCCCACGCTCGCGAAGCTTAGTA
This sequence comes from Lentinus tigrinus ALCF2SS1-7, assembly GCF_003813185.1. Taxonomy (NCBI): domain Eukaryota; kingdom Fungi; phylum Basidiomycota; class Agaricomycetes; order Polyporales; family Polyporaceae; genus Lentinus; species Lentinus tigrinus. Next base: position 196,444 of record NW_027137927.1, read on the forward strand.
GAAATCAGTAGTAGCTCAGGAACACCGCAGCGTCCCGAGCACTCTTGACGTGGACTCTAGCGTAACCTCGTGGGATCCGTAAGACTCCCGAGACACAAATGGAGGTCATGCATGCATAGGCATACATATGATGGAAGAAAGTGGAAGTGAGACAAGTCCAATCTGGAGACAAAACCGGGGTAGTGGCAGTGATGCACAACTACCCGGCGGGGTAGCCATCCGGGGTAGTTCTGCAGAACGTTTGCCCGTGCGGGGTATGATGTGCAAGTTGCCACCTTCAGGGCGGCTCGACGGCCCACGGGCCGTAAAGATTGCATATCTTCTCCTTGGCACCGTCAGGGTACAACGCACATACATCGACACTTGGAAGGTGACCGCGCAATGCGGATGCGTGGCGAATCAAGCTCAAGGACGTGTCCTTCGCATCTTGCTGTCGTCTCGGAAAGCCTATGCTCGCGACCGTAGTCATCGGGTTGTCATATAGCATGTTTCAGGCGTCCAGGGGAAGGAAGCGAACGTCGCTCCGAACACAACGTGCGAGGCTCCTCACCTCAGTTCGGTTACTCCCTCTTCGCCTTCGCAGCCGACGCCAATCTCTGCCTATCCCACTTCTCCCTCCATATCGCATACTGCGCATCAGTTCCCGCATCCGACCACACCGCCCAGCCATCTCGCAGACGGAACCATGCACATACTGGGTTGGTGAGGAGAGTCGTCCGGAACCGCCCGAGGAGGGAATCTGGCCGTTTGGTAGGGATGAGCTCGACAAGCGTGTAGTATGCAGAGCCGAAAATGACTCCGATGCTGAAGCCCCAGAGCACTTGCGGGATTGTGTGGTAGGACAGATAGTACCTGTAAGATGGGTACATTGATTAACAGCCGGGATGAACGCGAGGGGCCTCTCGAGCAAAGGAGCGTACCTGGAGAACGCGACTGCAGCGGACCACGATAGGATGAACGCGAACAAAAGCACATCCCGCGCGTAGTCGAGTAGAACGAACCCAGTCGAGACCCAGCGATGGCGGAGGGAGAAGTGGAGGAACAGGAAACTTGCGAAGTAGCCCATCCACTGGCTATGCGACGATGGAAAGCCATACCCGTCGCCCAAGTCCTCTGCGCGCGGGGACAGCGGTTGGTACCGGGGTAGGGGAGGCACGAGAGAATGGACAAGACTCACCATTCGGTCGATCCTCTCGGACGACGTGCTTCAGCACGTAGTTTGACGCCTCGCAAAGCATCTGTCCCGCCCACATCTCCAGGAACACCAGCTCCCGCGTCCACAGAGTTAGAGCAGCATACGCGGGCTATGTTCACCCAGTCCGTACATCAGCTTCACAGCCTGTCTCCCAGTGCGTAGGACTACTCACATTCAGCAATATGGGGCTCAAAGTAAGGAGGGCGAGTATTTGAGCCGAGGTGGAAGATTCGTCGTCTGTTCACGTCGCTGTTAATGGCATTGTTGGTCGGGTCATGGAAATCGTTGAACGCGATATGCACATACATAATACATAGGTGAGCTCCAGCGCCGCACGCGACACGTTCGCCGGTTGGGCTGCCATGGCAGTTAACGATGTGGACAACCAGTTGTGCTAACAGAAAGCAAGAGAGGGCAGCAGTTCAAAGCAAAACACGAAGAGTGACGAGCCAGGGCTGGTAGGCGCGCGCCTATGCAATGCCCGGTAGCGCCGGGCGCCAAAGAGTGATGTCGACCCGACCTTGTCCTTGAACCAACAGCAAGACATACCGAGGATGAGAAACTCGTCTTGCATGGATATTCGCATCTGAAGCCTGGGGAAGATAAACGAAAATCGCCAAAACATGAAGTTACATAGGAAACCTCGAGTCCCGGATCAGGAGGAGCGGCGGACAGGCGGCCTTCCAAGACACTATAGCCAAGTGGTTAAGGCGACAGATTAGAATGTTCCTCACCAACAATCTGTTTCTCTCTGAGAGCGTAGGTTCGAACCCTACTGGTGTCGTGCTGGATGTCACCCATTCTTTTTTCCGCCCTTCATCGGTGTATATCCCCGCAAACTGCGGCAAATTCACCAATGACAGTAGGAGGCACGCAGATCTATGAGGCTATAAGGTTCGACGACGTTTCATTACATCGTCTCCTCATCCACCACCACCATTCGAAGCTCACCAGGTGCACAAGAACGTAGATATATTCATGATTCGAGCGAGAACTCTGCCTCAATCGTTGCAACCAGCCTATCCACTCATCATCAGGTTCCGCCGCCCACACACTCAGTACTCATTCCTTGCCTGAATCGCCTTCGCCTTCTGTCATCTTTTAATCACGCAGGACCCCGGGGTAACGCAAGCTGCTGATAGTGAACACCGACTTTATTACCGCCGCGCTCCAAGAACACACTTGTTTAAAATGGCGAGGCTCGTCCCAGGGAAACTCAACCCACTATGCCCAGCGTGTGTCGAGCCCCGAGCACGATATTGTCAATGAGCCTCGTCTTCCCGACGTACATCGCCCCGCTGAGGACAACAGGCCGTCCCTCCTGGTCTGCCTCCCACTCTCCACGCGAAACCGTCGGCGAGAGCTCGTCGAAGGACTCCGGATCGTTCATGTCGATGTAGTCGAGCCGGAGGTCGACAGCGTCGCCAAGCTCGGCCTTCTTACGCTCAACAACGGCCTGTGCGCGAGAGATGCACTCAGCTTTGGGTGCGCCTGACTCCCATGCAGACTTGGCTGCGTCGAGGGCTGCGTAAAGCGCGGGGGCGGCGTTCTCACGTTCGTGGTCTGTCAGGTACGAGTTGCGGGACGATAGCGCGAGAGAGGTCTTGGGATCCCTACAACTTGACAGTCAGAACATCCTAGCAATACCCGCTTCGCAGAGCACTTACCGGGCAGTGGGAACAATGAAGAGGTTCTCTGGCTCGGGGTGTGAGAGCAGAAGGTCGCGTGTCATCTTCCGAAGCAGCAGGGCCTGCTGGATGTCCTTCTGCCCAAAGTACGTGCGAGTGGGCTGTGCACCTATCAATACCCCGCCTTCTTGCAGGACGTCGAAGGATCTCGCGTACCTCGATGACGTTGAAGAGCTTCGTGACAACCGTCGCGACCCCGCGGAAGAACGCCGGGCGCGTCCGGCCCTCCATCTGGTGGCCATAACCCTTGACTTCGACGAAGGTGCCCTTTTGCTGGTCGACGCTCAGCACGATTCCACTCGGGTACATCTCGTTGACCGTGGGCACGAAGACCGCTGCGGGGCTACGGCCGGAGACAGAGACCTCTGAGAGCAGCTCGAGGTCGCGGGGGAGCGTGCGGGGGTACGTTGCAAGGTCTTCGTGGGGCGCGAACTGAGCCGGGTTTACGAAGATGGAGAGCACCGTGAGGTCATTCTCAGCCAGAGAACGGCGAACTAGACGGGGAGGATTTGCATGTAAGACACACGACCGATTTGACAATGGGGTGGTCAGAGTACACGGCTCCGTGACGATTCTGCGAGCGATTACAGAGTCGTCTCGTAGGCTCGAATTGCCCTGTGATCACCTTAGCTTTGGTAGCACTCTCCTCCACATCCCAAAACTCAAGGATCCGTGCAACTCGTCTGGCCGCATCTACAATGATCGGTGGGAGGGAGGTATGATTGAGAGGCCTCAGAACAGGAATCGACGAGTTGGTGTTCCCCTTGGCACACCGTCGGATAGATTTCCTATCCTGAACCATCTTTCCGGACCCGCAGTGACCAACCATGCAACCGTACTTGGATCGACAACTTTGACCACCCCGAAGAGACTCTGGGACGTACCAAGTGAGAGGTGTCCTTGATGTAACGCGCCCATCGTCGCGACGAACCCGACAGACTTGCTCTCCTTGTACGCATTCCTCCGCCATTCCCTGTACGACGCGACAGTAGGAAAGAGCGGTATTGAGGACTGCGGGAGTTCGGTCGACATGGGTCTTCGCAGGAGTAGTCTTGGAGAGGATTTGCTGGTTGACGAGACTTGCGTTACAGGTTTTAATCGCCCAGCGAGGAGCATAGAGGTGCGGGTGGTGTAGGTGCGATGGCAAAACGAGTCAGGCGGAAGTATTGGGGTGTCATCCTCGTTCGAGTCCGAGTCGTGTCGGACGACCAGCAGTAAAATCCGACCTCAACTCAGCCACCTGATATAATGCGACCCACGTGACTTTCTACACGACGCGTCGCGTGAAGGTAAACCGTAAAGTTTGTCAAATGACCACCATGGTCGCCCACGAGCCAGCTAGTTTGAGATACTCGCGGAAATTCTAAGTACAGTCGCAGCAGTGTGAGTACTTGTGTACTACCGCATCCGAGTCGTTCTATGTACCGCGCAGACACTGACTGACGTCTTAATTAATGTTCTCGATTGCAGATCCATCATATGTGGAAACTTAGGTACCCTCTCGCAAGGAACCGTGACAGTCTCAAGATGTATTCATCTGCACCAAGGGTCAGATGTAAGCCATATCCCGTCGTTGCTGATGCCCACTTATACCACTAGCCACGAAACCCCTCGAATCCTCTAAACCGTGCCCCAGACCATTGAACTAAGTGCTCCAAAGCAGACCCTCAAGCTGGGCGTACTGCAGCTACTCAGCGTGCCGCGCGCTGGGCCGCCTATGTCGTTGGTTCCGCCATGCAGTGCCGCCGCCGCCGCCGTCTTGTCCCAGCAGCTCCCATGCTCGTTGACTCCATCTGTTTCAGCAGTCATCCCGTTTCAGGCTGATTTGTGCTTCAACTGCCTTTGGTAGCCCTACTCCCATTTCAATTCGCACACAAGACACGGTTTCATTGGAGGCGTCGGTGCGGCGTTAGGCTGCGCCCGCTCCATTCGCACCCCGAGTCTATTTCCCGATAGTTCGGCGCAATGCTCGCAATGAAGTATAAGTTTCGCTAAAGAACAATCTCATCAACGCCATACCTCATACGAAGCAGTTGGTGCAGACACCCTCCAACTCATTCTCCCCAGACTAAGATGTCATCCGACGAAGATGCCCGTGCTGCGGCTGCAATAGTAGTAGAGCTATACAACATCGTGTATGTTTCTGCCATCCTCCGTTCCCTTATCTGCGTTGTAATTGCGGGTCGCGCGTGCTGACTGCATTGAGCAGGTATACTGGTAACTACTGCGATCTAGCGACTTCAGGTGAGTTCACCTTGTTACGAGCTTACGACCTCACCCCGTCAACCCAATGCAGTCCTCTTCATCTACGATTCGGTCGTAACTTTAGAACGAGAAGTTGCATGCTTTTTGACGGCTGAGCGGAATGGGACATCTCTCTTGTTTCTCTCGAACAAGGTCATCTCCATGACGTTCTATGTCATGCAACTGATCGGGTTCATGACTTTCCCTTCGGATGCGGTGAGCTCCAACCTATACTCGCACTGAATACCTCGCACTGATATTGGCTTCAGAGGTCTGTCACTCGGTGGGAGCGTTGTGTGTTCTACTCTCGTCTGACTCTATCGGCAGCTGCGGCTCGTTCAGCCGGGCATTGCATGCGATGCTAGCCTTGCAAATGATTCCCTGGGCTGGTGAGTTGTGCTCCTGCTCGTCGTGCGAGCGGCTCTGATGTCTTGTTGTCAGTGTTCTCCGCTCTCCGTGCATACGTCGTTAGCAGGAGCAAGGTCCTTGGATTCCTAGTGCTCGTGTTTTCGATCGCGCCAACAGCTGCCAATCTGGTGAGCGTTTTACTTCTAGTGACATGACAACGTAGATTGATCTATGTAAGGTTCCGTACGGCTATGGGCTCTCGGGAGTGATCCTCGCGAAGTATGGTCTTGGATGTTTGTCGACAGATGATACGACGGCAGAACTCACTTTAAGGTAGGTGTCCTTCCACGTCGTTTCACTCCGTCTCGTACTGAGACCTTGAAGACGTAGGTTGACTCGTGATCATGTAAAGTATCACTATCTTATCCAGCGATACATCCGCAGTCACGATCGTCTCTCGAGCACCGCTTATCGCTGCAGATATTCTGCTCATTTTCATCACCTGGACGAAACTGAGTAGTCGAGATGTTCTCAAAGGTATCCGAGGGTCGGGGAGACTATCGCTCTCGGACATCATCCTCCGCGACGGTATGCGTTCTCCCCACTGAATGCCTAACATTGCCATGCTAAATAGGCCGCACGCAGGAACCATCTACTTCATGTCCGTGCTTCGCTTAGTAAGTTGTGTGCTTTCCCTGATGAGCTTGGCAGTGTTCTGTCACTCCTCAATATCCTTCACCTTACCCTGTCCCTTCTCTCAGTAAGTTTCACGACGAACCGCATTTTGCGGATGCCGCCTAATACCCTGAAACTAGGCACATAACATAACGCGCCAGGCGACAATCAACGGCACCGGAAGCAGTTTCGTGACACTATTCACGGCCCCGTACGTCCCTCCCAAAGCTCACCGTATGCTGCGATTACTAGCTAACCGATATATGTACTTCCGCCTTCACTGCCAGCATAACCGCGATCCTCATGTCGCGCTTCCTGTTGCAATTGCAAGAGGCCAATCAAGCAGTCATCAGAGTCGACCCAGACGATCCGTTGTATTCCTCGAGGGACCCCTACGATGACACTCCCAGCTTCATCTCATCCCTCGGCGCATTTATCAACCCGGATCTTTCACGGGGCGATAATCTCGAACTGAGCCTTCGCTCTCACTCGGATGGCCAGGTCGAACCGTCTCCCTCCGCCTAAGGTGCTCGTTGGATCTTCATCTCTCTCAAAATCATAATTGTGAGTAGCATCTCACATCCTGGACTTTACTCACGCGGACTGCACAGCGGCAAGTGCCAATGCAACTGAGGTTTCGAGTAACCTTGAAGCTCCGAGACTACTATTTAAGGGAACATTCGTCGTTTCGACGGCCATGCAGCATGGTCATGTCATTATCTTCGAGCAGCTCCAGTGCTACTAGATGTCCGTTAGTTCCGCCGTCATCCCATGATGTACGCTGAATCGCACGGGATCGGGCATTTGCATTAGGGTCGAACGAGAGCCAACAGGAGCCAACTATCGTTTCATGCATAGCCTTGTCTCCGCTCGCCGGATGATCACAATTTCACGCACGTTAAGAGCTACCACGTCACCGTAAGTCGCCGTTGCTGTGACTGTAATAGCCGAAGATTCCTCTCACCAAACCGGTCTTTCTAATGCGACGCCGCCGTATGGAAAACCGGACCGCCACATCTCATTTCCAACGTCAACCTATCGCAACAAGTTCTGCTTACACGTGCCAATGCACTACTATCTCACTGCGACGCCGCTCATCTCCCCCGGACGACGTGATCGGATCGAATTCAAACAGCTATAGAGGATACATAAGGCCTCCGAGTCGCCGTCTCACTGGGTGGACAGTGCCAAATTGCCTCAACGCCGGAAACGTACCAAGGATTATACTCCTCCTAGTACTACCTCTCCCTATCGGACTCCGGCAACGGATCCGATATGGCTCCCATCATTTCCCTGTACGTGGACTCACGTTTCATGTCATCCCAAAGCCCTCGTCCTCGTAGATTGCGCTTGCTCACACCGCGAGACAGCCTTAATGTGGACAATCACTGCATCGTGGCAGCATCGAGTGCGTTCTCATCCATTTCAGCTCTTCGCTGGCTCATGAGTCATACTGCAGCGCTTTTCATCTATGAAACCTTGGCGACGTTTGATCGAGAAGTGGAGTGCTTTTGGAACACTAAGCCGACCGGGTCGGCACTTCTGTTCTTCTCAAACAAGTGGATTTCCATGACAGCTAGTGTTCTGTCGTTGGTCTCCTTCACATCGATTCGGTCAAATCAGGTGAGTAGAGGCCTTAGTCCGTCCAACTAGTATGAAATGGTATTGACCAAGATCAGAGGTTCGTACATAGTCCTCGTGGCGAGACGCTGTAGTGGAATTATTCCGAATAGTTGTGAATCCTTCGTATTTGCAACACACGCAATCTTGTGCCTGCAACTCGTCCCGTGGGCAGGTAAGTCATGCTTCGATTTCAAGCTACCCCCTCCCCCGCTGATGTTCTTCATTCACTGGCAGTCTTCTCCACGCTTCGCGCATATGCGCTGAGTCGGAGTAAGCTCTTGGGAATCCTCATTTTCGCTTTGTATCTAGTGCCGATTGGTGCCATCCTCGTGAGTCAGATGAATGTTTCTACCATGTACATAGGTGGCTCATCTGAATCGCGACACAGGTATCTTACAGTTATGACCTTTCTGGAAAGATCTTTGCTTCGTTAGGATGCTTTGCCACAGGCAATGTGCCAGATGCAATCGGTTTCGGGTATGTCCGATCCTACCAACGTATCTCATACTAGATGATCGCTGATGTTGACGTTGCGTAAGGCGTAGGTTGGTTCCCCGACTTTGTGATGGCACATGCTCAATTATCACGAAGGAACTCTATAGTCACAATCATCTCTCGGGCACCAATCATTATTGCTGACGCTCTCCTGGTTTACATTACCTGGACAAAGCTAGACAGTCGGCGTACGCTAACAGATATACGACAGTCCAAGAGGCTGACCCTGTCGGATGTCTTCTTATATGATGGTACGCCCTTCAGCATTCCGATATGGCCCAAGTGTTGCAAGAATAACCGCCTAGTCTGTGGTGATCAGGGACCATGAATTTTATGTATGTCTCGTGCACTGCAAGCCAGCCCCGATACAAGTGACGGACTAACATACCAATGATCAGAGTTCTGTTCATTTTGAATGTCGTCCATCTCATCCTATCAGGGACTCCTTCGGTAAGCCGTGTCGCATGTCTAATCAATCAAACATTAATGCGGTTACTGCCCGTTGTCAGCTGGGGGTCATTGGAAACGGGGGAAACTATGTCGTTGTATTCACCAACCCGTACGCTGATTTTCAGGTCGAGGTTGCCAGTCTCTTTCTAATCACCACCTCTACGTACTCATAGCATCACTTCAATCCTCGTCTCGCGCTTTCTTCTACAATTGCAAGAAGCCAACCGGAGCGTCATCAGGGTCGACCCCGATGATCCGTTGCATACCTCGAGAGACCCCTACGACGCGCCCAGCTTTATATCGTCGCTTGGGGCTTTCATTGATCCGGACCTTCCCGCGTCGCAAGATGAGGAGGGTTCTGGGGATCACCCAGACTTGTATGCAGATGGGGAGGATGAAGGCAGAGCTTAAGTTTCTCTGGTGACCGCGCTGTCGTCTTCAACCGTGACACCTTTCACCGATTCCGGGTTTGCGTTCGTCGCATTGCATGTCTTGATGGATTTCCAACAGTATATGGCGTGTAAATTATGGCAAGACTCTATTGTTCCCCCATGTATTTATGGCAGCATTGTATAGACCAGACAGAATACGTCGATGCCATTCGTCGATCCGTGCATGGGCCACATCGTAAGTACATGTCTCATCTCAACCATCGGACATGTATTCAGAAGGCTCAAAGGCACTTGGAGCTGGCGTTCATATGACAAACCATGACATGTAACTTCATCATGCTCTCGTCAACCCCACCTTTGATCCCACCTCCCGACGCTCTCAGCCAGAACCCATGAGCTAGGGCTGCCTTCCGGCTCCCTGGCATATACCAAAGACCACGTATCGTCCGAGTCCGACCGAGGTGCGCGCAGCGGAGGAGCCTTTCCGAGGTCCTTCGGGATGTAAGTGACTGGGCATGTCGGAACGCTGCTGGCGGTGATGGACACGAAGCTCGGCGAAGGGATGTTGGGCGAACTACTGCGCTCGTCAGTTCTGATAACAACCCAAGGCGGGTCTGCTCGGAGACTTACATTATGGTGTCGAGGATGCCTTGTACGAACGAAGAGGGCAAGAATCCACTCCAGCGCATCGTGGCCAGGTCGCCGACATGCGACGGCGCTGGAGGCTCATAGACGGATATGTAGGGATCACTTCGATCACTGGCAAGTAGCCTATGTGAGGCGAGTATGAGGAGAGTTCAAGGAGGTATTTCATGCGCTGGGACGTACCTCTGTGAATCGAGACTAGCCAGTCCGACCCACTCGAACAGCGATGATACTCGCTCATCCCAGTCTTCCACGTCCTCCGGGAGACTGCTCTGATTCAACAGATCGGCCTCTTTGACGTCAGGAATGTGCACGTTCGATCGCGTGATCATAACCTTTTTTGGTTCATGAGCCGTGCTCTTCGGAGGTAGATTACTCTCTGAGACCATAGGTCAGCATGGCCGGGACCATGGGATCAGAACCTCGAGCGGTATGCTGGGCGTGTCGGGACATCCTCTGAGCGCATCTGAAGGCCTTACGCGTCGGACATACTGACATCGAGGAGAATGGGTGCTATAATAGCGCGTCGGAAGACCGCTCGACTGTGCGCGCAAGGCACCCTTCGCACAGACACCCACAATGCACAACATCGGAAACAGAGCGGGTACGTACCTGGGTTCTGCATATGAAACATGGTCTTCCACGGGCCTCTGCGCTCATCCCAGGCGCGGATAGCTGCCGCTTCTTTTGCGCCGTAGGTCGCCCATGGCTTCATGTCGCCATGTTGAGGTCCGGTATATCCGACGTAGGTGTGGATCACTAGGGGCATAGCGAGCCCTGAATATCATGTATTGCGGAGAAAGCAACTTCCAAAAATACGTACCATGTATATCTTCACACTGTTTCCAGGGCAGGCGCTCCCCTACGAGCCCAAGAGACTCGTAGGTTTGCTTGTTGACAGCCAGGGTCAAGACTCCTCGGGAATCGAGGCACCAGACATCACTTTGCGTTGCACTAGCAAGGCCGTGTGCCACCACCTTACTTGGGTAAAGCTGGTTATGAGCGCAATCCGAGAGACAATAGCATAGACGGGCACCTCTCCGTGGTCAGATGGTTGACATGAGGCTTGGCGAACTGCAAAAAGTCGGATAGCGAGCATTCACATGTCCGGTACGTGCATTGCAGCTCCTCAAGCGCAGCGTGGAGTGAAGCACTTGACGGGAAAGCGACGTCAACCTGTATGTACGATGGTAGCATCTGGTCAGCTCGGACTCGTCACTCCAACAAGACTGACCTGCCGCGTGAACGGGTGTGATGCAACGGCTAAGCGGATCTTGCTGGTGTCTTTCCCGCTCGTGACGAGAGTTCGTATGTGTTCCGACGACGACATAACAAGAAAACGCTTGCTTCTAGCGTAAGTGTAAAGTATGGTGGTGGTTCTCCGTTGAGATATCCGAGGCCGCCGGCTTCCAAGCACGGAGCGCCCGATGAATTTTGAGCGCGTCTCCCGTTGTCTTTCCTCCGCCATGTCCTCACTGCCGTATGCGCACTCCCATCTCCATCTATCCTGGCCGCTCAATAGTCCTTGGCGGATTGTTCGGGATAGCATCAAGCACGACCTAGGGCCAAGCTAGTGGCGTTGCAAAGGGTCAGCGGTACTATTTCGTATTCTCGCACGCGATGTCGACCCCTTGAGCTCCATTCATGCGTTCAACTGCCTCCGACACCATTGTTCACGTACGCGTATCAGCCTTGAAGAGACCTTGCGCACTCGTACATCCGCAACTGTCATGAGCTCTGCAAGTTACGGTGTCGTGGACACCGAATATGCAATCGCTTGGCTACCTTCCGTGTCCTCGCCGGAGCAGCGCGCCTAGGCTCGCAGGCTGTACGGTGAGGGCGAAGACTTGCTCTCGGTAACGTTCGACTTGAATTGGGCCCGGAGGCCTCCCCAGTCAGCTGCCCTGGCCTCCGATAGTTCGCGCCACCATTGCCATCCAGACCAGGAAAAGCGTATCCGCGGCGCAGTGCAATGGCAGCAGGACTTCTCTGATCCGCCCCCAGATGGCTCTCGTGTTCACTTGCGTGAGTGATCCATCGCGGGGGATGTCCGCGCGTGGGGTGTGCATTCCCTCACTGTGCACGAGGTTTACGTCGACGAGTGCGCCGTTCACAAGTGCAAGAGGTCGTCTCCATGAGATGGCCCGAGCCGGACGTCATCAATAGCCGAGACACGAGCCCCGGGCCCCGGGCCAGCAGGTCAGGGTAAAGCCTTGCCTCGGTGCCTACCGATACTTTCGATCGGCCCTGACCAAGGCGGGCCGCTCGTGATATAAGGTCGTGGATGCGTGTGGACGATCGTCGACCGCCCCCGTTCGATTCGCACCTATTCTCAGGTACGTGGAAGGTCACGCAACCTAGTACTTAAAGCTGACGTCCTCGACTTCTCTCTCAGACAGCACCATGTTATGCCCGCAGCAGTCCCCGCCAGCGACCACAGGACCCCACAGAGCTCTGGTTTGCTACGACATACTCTTCAACGTATTTGAGCAACTTGCAGCTCATGAAGACGCGTGGTACGACTACGACGTCTCTACTCGCGACGCATATTCCTGGTATGCACGGAAGGTTGATTCTCAGCGGAGGACCACTCTCGCACGGTGTGCACGAGTATGTCGGGCGTTCTTGGGGCCCGCTATCGCCATACTCTGGAGGGACGTCGACTCCTTGTCTCCTCTGATCTCCGCCATTCGCGCCTCTGACCCTTCATCATCAAATGTGAGTCCACTTCGCTATCCAAGTGTTGTTCCATACCTGATTTGTTCTTCAGATAGTACGAATCCCTCGATTGGGCACGCGCGCCTTCGAATACGCCCGTCGTGTGCGCGCTGTGCATGGTTTCGGTAAACCCCTGGATTCCCGTGACTCTGCATCCCTGGATGGCCTCCCTCCACCGAACGACCTACCGTTACTCCCTCAGCTGAGACACCTCCGTTGGGTCCAGCTTGTTCCATCTGGGATGGAGCTTCTCCAGATCATCCCGGGCTCTCTTCGCAGCCTGCACATCGTCTTCAGAAGGTCTCCGGCGTGGCAAGACCTAGTCGCCATCCACGACACCCCGTGCGAATATGAGGTGTTCGTGCGGGAATTGCTCAAGGAGATTTCTCTCAAGGCGCCACATCTGCGCTATCTCCGTATCAGCACCTCGGGAGACGTGAAGGAGTCCTGGCTTGAGTCGATAGGAGACTTTCCACAAGTCAACACCATCGACGTCTTGGAACGCGTTCATTGCCCGGTTTTGACCACGCGGTTAATCTTACCTCTGTCTTCACTTCGGGACCTCCGCCATCTCCGAATACGCCTCCCGAATGAAATACCTTCGCTGGCAGCGCTAGATCCATTTCCGTCTCTGCAATCGCTCACCCTTGACGCGATGTTCGCCCCAATCCGAGTTGTGTCGGCATTCCTGTCGGCAATCACCTCCCCGCAACTCCACACGGTGGTCATTCAGAATTGCGAGTGTACGACCATGTCCGTAGGCATGAAGGTGCACGAAGTGTGCGACGTGATGCGGTCCCGGTTCTCTTCCTCCCTCCGCAAGGTCGAGCTGTCCCTCCGTGGAATCGGCCCCATCATCACTGACACGCACCCGCTGATCCGCACCATCGAACCTCTCCTGGACATGCACGATCTCGACGATGTCTGCCTCACCATCGCTCCCGAGGTTGCCGTGATCCCCGCGTCCGAGCACGACCTGGAGAAGATGGCCGAAGCATGGCCAAAGGCGACCCGCCTCCACCTATGCTACCACCCATCCTCGTCGTCGCCGTCTCTCAAGGACATCGCCGAGTTCGCGCGCCAGTGCGGCGACCTCACAGACCTCGTCCTCCCGGGGATAGACGCGACAGCGTCATACTCGGACGGCGACCTGCAGAACCCCACCACCATCAACCCGCATCCAAAGCGCATGTCTTTCTCGCCCGATCCTCGCACCAACCGCGACCCAGCCCGCCACGCGCTGCGCACGCTGAGCCTGGCGGACAGCGGCTGGAACTCGAAGATACCGGACCCGGTGCGGCTGGCACGCTTCATGGACGAGCTGTTCCCGGAAGTGGAATGGAAGTGTCCGCCGCTCGCGTCGGAGCACTGGCGCGAGACCATCCAGGAGATCGTGCGGCTGCGGATCGCGCGGATCACGCGCCTTGGACTCTGATAAAGGCTGGTCCAGGACCTACGTAGTACTAGGCTACACAGGTGAGCGTGTCCGTCGTGTCCCCCGTGCGTTGTTCTCATGTTCGTGTGCGCCGCTGGCAGGACTTCGCCTTCGGATGCTAATTGGACTTGAATTGCTCGTGCATACCCTCCTATACCCGTTATTGTAATGCCATAAGTATGCTATTCGCCCTGCACGGTTTTAATGCGAGCTTGTGATTCAGTTTACGACCTTCGAAGTTGGCGCGTGCACGACAGGACTAGTATCATAGTCGACTGTTCGCCTTGCCCCCATACGCTGATGCTAACGCTATGTCTGATAGGAGCCCGACTTCCCGTGATTCCCCACCACCGCCAGAAATGGTCTTGCTCACCAAGATCAAGCCGGACGACCCCGAGGACTACCGGTCGGTGCCAGGGGTAGATGCGTGCAAGCGTAGAGTGGTCATAGATGTTCAAGCCACAAGCAGCCCAAACAAGCTCTTGCAACACCCCAAAGAGCTCCTGCATGCTCGCTTATACACGGGCTATCCGTGTCGTCTTCCCGCTCAGTTCCGCATTTGTGCTTCGTAGCAAGGCTGACAGGAAGTGCGCTACTTCGAATCCGAAAGCTTAAGTGGGCGGTCAACAGGCAGGGTCGCCGTATAAAGGCCGGTTCGGTTTTGTGGCCACTGCTCATCAAACCCACCCCGCCCTTACGCTTGCGCAGTGCGGACGACCAGTCGATACACGTTCCACCTTCCAACTCGTCCTTCCCAAGGCTAGAGCGAAGGCTCTCGTTCGGAAACCCAGCATACGTATGGCTTCTGCGATCCTCACCCAAGACGTCCTATACGCCATCTGCGAGCACCTTGCGCTCCCTGACCAGTCGTGGTACGAGTACGAGGGCCCTTCCGTTCCAGGGAGGGCACGGTCAACTCAAGAGCAGGCCGAAGTGGTACGACGGAGAACGCTGGCGTCCTGCGTTCGCGTGTGTCGTGCGTTCTTTGAGCCAGCGGCCTCTGTCCTTTGGCGACACCTGGATGACCTCGACCCTGTCCTCGCATTGGACGCTTCTTCTGACGATGCAGTGAGTATTACAGCCACACTTGACACTACATGAGGTACTCATGTTCGACTTTCCCAGCATGCTCCGGAGCATCCTCATTCCCTAACGGACATCCGGAGGCGGCGACTACGCTACCTCTCGTACATCCAAGCCATCCATCGCCCGGGAGGCCCGAGCGGCGGCATCCCGTCCTCACTGCTCGCAGCCCGTACTGGCATCGAAAAGGACACGATGTCTTCGCCTCGGCTCACCAAGCTGCGATGGATACAAGAGGTGCCCGGGCACACAGACCTCCTGACCCTGTTCAGTCCATCCCTCCGCTCCCTGCACATTATTTTCCGCCACCCGCGTTCGTGGCGGCGCGCTCCCGACCAGGCAAGCATGGACAAGGCCTTCGTCGAGGATCTCCTCGTCCGCGCCGCCGCACGGGCCCCCTACCTGACGTACCTGCGCATCACCCGGACGAGCGGGATCCCGGAATCGTGGCTGGTCCCCGTGCGTCGGTTCTCCCGCGTCGAGAGTGTCGACCTGCTCGAGCCGGCGTACGACGCTGTGTCCACGTCTGCGCTCATGCAGCCCCTGGCGGCGCTCGAGCACCTCCGGACGCTGAAGATGCGTCTGCAGCCGCCTCCACGGACGTGTCCCGGGTCCGGCGTGGCCCCATGCGGACCTAGAGGATTCAGCGCACTGCGGGAGCTGCAACTCAACGGGAAGTTTGCTGGGCTGCAGGATGCGACGGAGTTCCTGCGCGGGGTCGCGTCCCCGCACCTCCGCTCTCTGCGAATCGAGGATTGCGAGTGCGGCTCGGACGACTTCGCGGAAGCGCTCCTCGAGTTCTGTACAGTGGCTCTCCAGGCAAAGTTTGCGACATCGCTCGAGGTCGTCGCCCTGTCCGTGTACGGGATCGGGGCCCCTGTTACCCTGGAGCGGCCGCTTGTGGAGTATCTCCATCCGCTCTTGCAGGTCCGCGGTCTCCGGGACGTCCGCTTGTCCCTCGCCCCGAAAGCCGTCTTCATGGCTGTTTCGGAAACGGACGTGAGGGCGATGGCGGACGCGTGGCCGCTGCTGAAGCGACTGCGCCTGGACTGTGCGCTGGCCAAGTCGGAAGGTGGCGCCCCGGGAGGAGGTCTTTCGCGACGGGTCCTGGAGTGGATGGTACAGACTTATCCGCTGCTGGAGGATGTTCAGTTACCTGTGGATGGGGACAGCGAGGTCATTGCATCTGCTAGTGAGGATCGGCTTGGTGCTTATGTTGGGTCGCACCCGATGTTTGGTTACGTGGAGCCGGTTCTGTGTCCGTGTTTGTGCAGTGCGTGAGATGCCTGGCTTGCTGAGTCTCTTGGAGCGCTGTGTAGCGAGTGCGGCAATCTTCTTGCAGCCCGGACTTGATCTTGATACCGAGAGGGACATTGATATGGGTATAACAGGAGATGCAAGTCCATTAGTGGTTCATATCAAGATGGATCAAGGATGGGTCCGCACGAGGCAGCCTGGGTATCGAGCACATTACTTCCGCGTGTGTTGCGATCTAGAGATGGCGACCACGCATATATACCTGAAGGCTGACGGCGTGCAGAGGGCAGCCCCGTCTGTCTTTCCATCATATCCGCCAAGTCTCAACCGACGTTGCTTGAAGGTGAATCCGCTGTACATGGTTTCCCACTACCGGTGAGATTCGAACTTGGCTTCGTTTGTCGAACGCATTGTGCGACAACACCGCGACATGAGGTGCCTATGAAAGGTACGTCGAGCATGAGATGGCCTTCATCGCCGCAGACGGTGGGTATCAGGGCCGTTTTAACTCCCAATTGTGCGGGGGAGAGAAGCGCGATGGCGGTGCGCGCACGGACCCTGCCCTGAAGTTGGAGTAGGCGCGTCGCGAGCCTGGACATCAAGCGAGGACTTGCTCATCCACCGCGTCCACCATCGCGCTCTGCATACCCGTTTTCCTCATACCCCGTCAAAAGCTGATCTCAGCACCCTAATACTTCTTGTACCACCACCCTTTCTCGCCAATTGCAGACATGGGCCGCCCTCTTTATTCTGCCTCTCGCCAGCCCGCCGTGCGCGTCGAGCCCGAGCCGCAGCACCCCGCCATTCAGAAGTGGACGTACTGGAACGCCTTCGACCCGGATGCCGACGAGTTCTTTGAGAACGACGACGCGGTCTACGAGGCCTTCATTAACCCCGCGGACCGCATCCAAATCACCGCCGATCGCACCATCCCAACCGTTGTCGAGGTGGACGTCAGCAGTCCTAGCGAGTGGTCCTCCAGCGGACGCGGCACCCCCATGGGGTCTATCAACGTGGAGATCCCGGAGAACGAGAGAGAGCAACAGCTTCTCAACCAGAGGGAGATGCTCAGGGCGAGTGGCATGCGCATCCTTGACGACTCCGTTCCCCGCAACCCCGTCCTTGACGCGCAGATCGAGGCGGGACGCGGTCTCCCCTCCGACGAACGCGTCCAGTACTACATGTCGCTTGTCGACCGGATGGAGACTGTCCGCGCAGAGCGCGAGAGTCGCCCGGCAGCGGAGGTCCGCCCGGTCGTACGCGAGCGTGTCACGACCTACCTCGAGTTCCCCCAGGAGGACTCGCGCACGCCCTCACCCGAGCCAGTGCCCGTGCCCGTGCCACGTTCGCTTCCTTCCATGCCTGCGACCCCCGCGCGTCCGTCCACGCCCCCCGCGCAGGTGACGCCGCTCTTCGCGTCCCCTTCTCCCCCGCCCTCTGTGACGCCGAGGCTCTACTCGTGGGCTTCGTTATCGTCAGCCGCGCCGGTCCCCTCGAGCCCCCTCACGAACCGTGGCGCGCGCATGTCTGTCGCGCATATCATGCCGCCTGCTCTCATTTCCGCGCACCGCGTCGCTTAGATGCGACGTAGGCTGCCGCGGGTGGAGTCGCCACTCAATCGCCGCTGGGCTGGCACTCGCGACACCCCGTCCCTCATGCACGAACACTCTATGCCCGCAGTGCTCCTCATGTCCTGTCTTTGTGCGTCCGCGTCTTTTCTCTGCTTGTCTTTTTTCCGGTCCGCTCGTTCCCCCGCATCTGCTCGCCAGCGTCACGATCCTTGGTCCTTGGAGTGTACTGTATCATTACCCACTCTTTAACACCACATTGCACACGTCTTTCCTCTGGTTAACTTGGCCGCGCTTGCCCTGCGGCCCCGTCGTTGTTGGTTCGAAATGCAAAAAGGGTATCCATCACAGTACATACTACCGCCTAGCCGTCGTCCGCTGCCTTAGGCCTACACGCTTGCGCCTCCATACATCTCTCTCTCTCGGTACCCATCTCACCCATCGTTGCTCGTTGCATGCAGTGTAGTTCTACCATAGCACGTCATATAACCCCATATTCCATAACCCGCCCTACTGCTCCGGCCTCCTGTTTATGTGTCATTTAGATGCCCGCGCGCATGCGCAGGTGCAATCACACACGTTCGTTGGATGCTCTTTTGGTTCGGGATGCCGGATGCGGTGGTCCGGGAAGACGATCCCTCGGGCACGTCGGGCGTTTACAGCGCTTACACACTTTCACCCCTGGGATGTCGTCCACGGTCCAACCACTACTTCCATCGACGTGCAACTCTTCGATATGCACGATCACGGGGAACATCTTGTTGGGTCGTGCTCCTAGTTGCGCTAAACCGAGTAGATCATCAATTCAGTATTGACTAGTCCCGGGAACCAGAAAGCCGAAGACTTATCTCCAACAAGTCCTCTGGTATATACGAGCTGATCTCCTGGACTCGCACAACTTCACAGACTGACCCCAAGGCCCACTACCAGGAAGAAATACGTGGTTCTAGAGCGAGATCATGGCAGGAGGAGGCATCGGCAAGGATGGTTTATTGCGCCGGTGTACTGTGCGCCTATTCACGTTGAGAGGGGGGGTCATGCCATGCGACATGCAGACGGATCAGACAACGAGGCAGCAAAAAGTACAAACACCACAAACAGAAGCACATTATGCTGTGGAGCAGGACGAAGGGAGAGCGTCTCCATCCTCTCCAACCCCGCGCGAAAGCTGGTCCGACAAACTGGCAACATCGTCATCTCCCGGAAGATCCGGGTCGATAGCACCCCCGAGCGACCTGACGAAGCTCAGTGAAGCGAGCGAAGTCGGCGTCGAGTGGCGCATGGAGTCGTCTGGATCGAGGAGGCCGATGGCGGCCTGGTTGGCTTCCTGCAGTTGGAGGAGGAAGCGCGATACGAGGATGGTTGTGATGCTGTGACATGGGTACAGTTAGATGCGGTTCAACGGACTTTTTAGAGGCGGTGAACTGGAACGCACGGGGCGGTGAACGTCGTGACGTAGCTAGCTTGGTTGCCGTCCTTCTCCAGCTGGGGAATGCAGGGAGGGAGGCATATCAGCTTAGCTTCATAACTACGGGGCCGGGGGAGGGTATGTTATCGAGGCTTACCGACAGGAGTGAGAAGGCGAGATGGAGAACATTCAGAAAGAACAGGACTCTGGAGATTGTGTGAATCCGTCAGCCATAGCTCGCTACGTTAGCTGCGGGACCGACATACATGAAGTAGACGGTTCCTGTGTGCACTTCAGTAAGCACTTGCGCCAGGCGTCTGCTCGGAAGGAAAAGCACATACCATCACGAAGAATGATGTCCGAAAGTGACAGTCTCGTATTCCGCGAGATGCCTCGCAAGACGTCCCGGTTGCTCAGCTTCGTCCACGTGATGTAGATGAGCAGAACGTCTGCCACGATGAGCGGGGCCCGAGAGCTGATTGTGACTGCATTTGCCCGCTATGAGCAAGTGTTACGGTATATAATCCGGGGATAACCTACGCCTTGAATGGGGTTAGATGGAGTTCGGATACGTTTACTATCAGAGGGACGAACGTGCGGTTTAAGGCCTCAGACGTGTTGTCCGTATACAGGCATCCGAATGGCGGCAGGTTTATTCCCGCAAAGCCGTAGCTGCCCCCGTAATGAACCTGCTCAGCAGGTCAGCCGTTGCCCATGGGACACCACCAGAATGTAGGAAGCTCACCAGGTTGGCACCAACTGGCGCGAGAGACAACCCGAGAACGAGGAAACCAAGGGGTTTGCTGTGGCTTAACACGTATGCGCGAAGGGCGGAGAAGGCTGACCCGAGACGTCAGATACTTTGGCATGGCTGATAGCATAGTACTTGCCGGCCCAGGGGATCATCTGGAGAAGCTGTATCGCGAACGACACCTTCTGGAACACGATACAACTGCAGAAGGAGAATCAGGGTTATATGATGGCGCTTTGAACTCTGCAGCATGGTAGGACGAACCTCTTTAGTCCCCCATACAACAGAATATCAGCATAGAATAATGTCACGGGAGAAGAAACTGCTCACCTCATCCGAGAAAAAAGAGCCGAACTTGACCACCGTCACGACATAGAGCGTCCCGGAGATACCCTTGTTCGCAAGAAACAAGAGTAGCGATCCCGACCACTTGCCGGTTCGGAAGCACGTCACTTCTCGGATGAGCGTAGTTATGGCGTCGTAGAAGAAGAGGACTGGAGCGGAGGAGTTATCAGATTTACGAAGACAAGCTCACATTGAAGGGAACGTACCCAAGGATGCGACTATGCAATACTCGCCCTTGTATCTGTTCAAGTAGAGTATTCAGAGTGCATGGTATGTGTGGTAGTCAGGAACCGGACTCACAAATTGTCGTAGAGAGCCACAAGTGCAGCAGCATCAGCATTTGCGTCGGATGACATGGAGTTTCACCGAGCTGTTGGATACGCGACAGTGAGTACAGGCTTGACTTCCCCGAAGCCGAGGAGTTAGTTAATGATGACCCTTCGTAGAAGATTCGAGCACGGGATCTTATACTCGAGGAGAAGAGGCGGTGTTGACCTTGAACCTGATGAAGTGTCTTCGGGGAGAAGATGCGAGCAAGAACGTCCTTGACGTCGTGTCGCGTGCCGACAGGAAGAACCTGATTACTGATTACTCTGTAGTTTATGTGAGCGTTCAACAGAGTACCGTGGAGCATAGAAGAAAGGACATGCCAGACATGAGTTTGGGGCCATGACAATAGATGATAGAAGTCAAAGGCAGACAAAGACCCCGACGGTTATCGCACTTCGTGGAGTCCTTCAAGCCACTGTACTCATTCCGCAGTGACTAGAGCAACCGTCTCGTTACGAGCAAAGTGACATTGTTTCCTCCAGTTCCGCGTCGAGTAGCCTGTCAATCTCAAGCTCGTCGGTACGGAAAGACAAGCAGACAAGGACATGGCAGGAGGAACTTCTCGGCCCCGACCTTCCCCACGGGCGCGTCTGTGCCACGTGGCCAGCTGGATCGCGGCGGGCCTGTCAGGCTCAGCTGCACGACGTTGTTTCATTGTTGAGTCGACTGAGTACTCTCGAGTCTCAACGATCCCGAACTTTGATGACGCCATCCACTTCTCCGCCGACGTCGGGGACATGGGACATATTCGGAGCGCGAGCGAAAGAGGAGTGCTGCAGTCCCGGACCTGGACTTCGAACGGAATGCCGGCGTCGAGTTGATCCCAAGACGGTCGCAGTCCGTAGGAGGAAGAGCCCGGCGGTGCGAGAGATATGATGAGTGAAGATGTGTCTTGGGAATGCCCATGCCCAGAGGACCACAAGTACTGTGTACAATCAAATGACGACCTTCGACTTCGTTGAAGGCTGTCTTGGGACTACGGTACGTTCTTCCATTGGCATTTGCCCTTCCTGGGGGTTTGATTGACCCCAGAATGACTCAGACTACTACCGCACGGCGTAACGGGTTCTCGTAAGTGGATAGTGGGCACTACCAATGTCGCATCACTGTACCGCGCGGCAGTGCAAGAAGCACCACTGGTGCGGTGCATGTACTGTTCCTCGTCTGTGACTCAGTGAGTCTTCGCTCCGACTCGCTCGCAATGAACTGTACAATCAGTCGGGAGAAGCCCATTGCATCTGCGGCAATTAATACGGCAGCACACCGAGACGCGATGGCTCGCGATGGCGATGCACTCGTCACCCCGGCGTCCACCCGAACTCATATCGCGTCTCTGCGCCATCCAGTGTTCACTGTACAGCATGTCTCTGCAAGCGTGGGGAGGTAGATCCAGGATGTGTCGGGTCCGAGGATGACTGGAAGATGATTGGGGCGGCGGGTATCATTAATCCGGCCAACGAAGCGATCGCAGTTGCCTATATATCAAGCTGATTGTCCATTTGCAGATCTTTCCCAGGTCTTCCGACCTCGCTTTCGTCCGACTCCTAATTCCTACCAACGATATGGACGCCGCGCAGGTCTTGCAGGCCGTGCTCTCCGCGGTGCAGTCCGGAACTCCCATCGCCAATACTACGCCTGCTATTCCGCTTGGTAATGCTCCCTCAAGTTCTCGATCTACAGGCCACACCGGCGATGTCTTGCCGTCATCTCTCCCGGAGATGATCTTCATGCTCTTGTCTATGGCTGCAATCAGGGATTGGGTCAAGCTTTTCCTCATCGGCGCTGTCCTCGAAGGGTCCCGCCGCATCCTGGCGAAGTCGTGGGAGAAGCTGACGGACTACGTTTGGGTCACTGCGACCTTCGAGTCTAATGATGATGCTGCAGGTTTGCCAAGGTTTTCTGTTTCATGCCATGGCTCCGCTGACCTGCCTCGCACAGAGTGGCTGATGTACTGGATGTCCCAGAAGAAAGTCTTCCGTGCGTGATTTGGATGCCATATGCCAGCATACCAGGAGCTCCACACGCTGAATTTGGACTTGTTCCACAGAATCGGCACGCAACATCGAAGTCAGCACACACTTTTTCGGGCTGGAAAACCTGGGCACCGACGACCTCGGCGAGAACGACGACGACGACATGGCAGTGGCGTTCATGCCCTCGCTCAAGCGGACGTACTCCACGTGGTACAAGGGCCGGTACATGACTGTCACCCGCGAGCGTTCCAACGAGTCGCCGTACAAGTTCCAAGCCGTCGAGTACATAGAAATCCGGTACGAGTGTGTCCCGATGGTGGCATTCTCTTGCTGAAGCTGGTACGCTCTATAGGATGCTGTCCAGGAGCCCACGTCTCTTGCGTGAGCTCCTCGTCGAGGCTCGAAAGGCATACAGAGCTGCGAGCGACCACCTCATCTCGGTCTACGTCGCGCCGAGGTGAGCACAGCACTGGCTCGAAGTATGGTCTGGTCACTTTAGCTAACCCAGTGACACCCCGTAGCGCGACCGACTGGAAGCTTGTGGCCATGCAGGACAAGCGACCGACTTCTTCTGTCATCCTCGACCCTGGCGTGCTCGAACTTATCATCAACGACGCAAAAGACTTCATGGGCAGCAAGAAGTGGTACGCGGACAGAGGTGTGTCGCGTGTCGCATCTTTCTGTCCGTCTCTAACGCAAACGCTCATCCGACACTCTAATCTGCAGGAATCCCATTCCGGCGTGGATACCTGCTCTACGGCGTGCCCGGCGCAGGCAAGACCTCCCTCATCCACAGCATCGCGGGCGAGCTCGAACTCTCGATTTACATCCTCTCCCTCACCGCAACCGGCCTCGACGACAACACTCTCCGGTCGCTCATTTCGGCGCGCCTGCCCAAGACGTGCATTGTGCTAATTGAGGACATCGACGCCGCGTTCACGCGCGGGGTGAAGCGCGACATCGCCGACCCCGAGGCGCAGGCGAGGGAGCACCAGCCTGGACTGGAGGGCGGGAAGAAGGACGGGAAGGACGCCGCGTTCGCTAGCGGTGTCACACTCAGCGGGCTGCTGAATGCGCTCGACGGGATTGCTTCGCAGGAGGGACGGTTGTTGTTCGCGACCACGAATGACTACGGTGCGCTCGACCCTGCATTGCTGCGCCCCGGACGGCTTGACTTGCATATCGAGTTCCACCTGGCGAGCAAATACCAGGCTACGGAGCTCTTCAAGCGCTTCTACACGTCTTCGTCAGAAGAAGGTGTGGCGGGCGAGGACTCTGTCGACGAGAAGACAGAGACGGCTGCTGATCATGATTCCTCTTCCGGATGCCCGGGGTCCGTCAAGTCTGAGGCCACATCCGCCACATCCGCCTCAATACCAGAAAACGTGTCGAGCGCATACATCGACTTGGCGACAATGAAGCAGACCACGCAGTTGTCACACGAAGAAGCAACGGCGCTCGCAGAGAGGTTCGGCGAGGTCATACCGGCGAGGATGTTCTCGATGGCAACGCTGCAGGGGTACCTTATGGCGTACAAGACGCGGCCGTATGTGGCTATTGAAGATGCGCCGGCTTGGGTCGAGAAGAAGCTCAGGGAGAAAAAGGACGTTCCAGTTGCAAGGGTGCACGAGGTCGCTCCCGCTTCCTGATGCGTCGCTTGCGGGCACCATAGTGATGTGTGTATAACTATGTGCTTTGCTTAATGTATTATATTCGTTATAATGCATTCTAGTTCTACTGCAGGTATACACATTGGCGCAATTACGTGTGTCGATAAGACGATATAAGGCTACATGTGACTATAGATACAAGTGGTGATTCAGCTCGGACAGACGGGAGAGGAGTTCACTCGTGCAGTGTTGTACTGGTACGGCTCGTAGCATGGGTGAGGTCTGACGGCCTGTTCCCTCGGGCCAATCGATCCAAGAAGGAATCGATACTGTTCGTATGGTGGAGGGAGCGTCCCGACGCATCACCAGGTTTCTCCGTGATGTCAGAGCTCTGGCCTGAGCGTCTTCGAGCTCTGTTTGCACGCCATGAATCGAAGTCCTCTTCGTCGTCCGCGAAGCACATGAGGTAACATAGCAGGAACGGCGCGCACAAGAGGTCTGCAGGGACGTGTCAACCCGTCGGATGCGCAATGATTCAAAGAGGTAGGACGTACCTATGATCGCGCCGGCGATGATGCCAATGATGTTGAAGACAGTGCCTACGACGGCGCATGCAGCGTAAGCGACGAAGGCGAGAATCCCAACAGGGGCCACTGGGCGAAGATACGTCAGTTAACCTGCAGACGGCCAAGCACAAGGACGTCTACGCACAAATGATGGCTGAGATTACCGATCTGTGTCGCTTCAGATGAGCATACCGACACGAGTGCCAGATGTGAGCCACTCACCCCATGACGGTCAGTATTTCAGCTTTGATGCGGGTAAGAGTGTTTTCAGTGGTAGCTTGGAGTTGTTAGTGATTTGATTTCAGAGGGACGAGCGGGCTCGCGTTATATGCAATTCATGGTTGGCATGCTTCAGGCTCGATTGCGATCGAAATCGCCGGCCCCTCGCACCTCCCGGGTTCTGCCTGACTCAATCGGGTCCGACATGCGAATGGTGTGGACCGCCCCTGTTATTTTGCGTCCGGGGATCGCAGAGCTGAACCTGTCAATGCATTATGGAACATCGACCACGCCGCGCCGTGAGAGGACCCGACGGATAGTATGGTATATGGTAAGGGCCGACCGTAGGGATCCGGATCGTAACCGGGAGGAACCGCCATGGTTGAGTACTGAATTATGGTTACGCACCGAGGCCCCTGACGGATCCTGCAAGATCGAGTCATACACCAGGGAAAACAACTCGAATGAACCCTTGAACGCGATGGCTGAGGAGTCATGGCTATGCGGCTGTGGCTGGATGTGAATGAAGGTGAACAGCCCTATAACACCATGGACAGTCGGACGCGGGCAAGACAAATCTGGTCGGAGATCAAGATATAGAGACTCACCTGCACCCGGCGAAGAGATTCGCTGAGAGGCCGCGAACACAGCTATGGAGTGCGGCCACCAGAGAATTTGCGTTGTGACGTTCTGATTCAAAGGAAGGGTCATACAGGACCAAGGGTCCCCGCATCGTGGCGAGCCTCCAGGCCTCTAGCAACCGATGGGGGACCAGAGTCGTGTCAAAACGGAGGATGTCCTCCACACCAGCCGAGACTTCGTTCAATGTCTTCTCTGCCTCACTGAAGACGAGTACCCCTCCTGGAAGAGCTCTTGGCCACGCGCAACTTCCTGAATTTCCCATGGGGATTGAAATACGCCCGCTGCGGACTGTTCCCACTGCTGAGTCACATTCGCCACCATGTCGTCGAACATGAACTCGTGCTGAGATAGGGACGGCTGGAGGAATGGGAAGGATCGTTCTCCAGCCAGACCAGACCGGGATGGCCCAGCTTCGTCTGTGGGTGGAGGTTCCTGGGTAGGTTCCTGGTCCCTGACCTCCTTGCCAGTGTCTGGCTCCTGGGCCACGCCAAAGCATCCTGCGAACACACCTGTTCCACTAATGTTATTCGCCCCAACGGCTATACGGAAGCTGAACCCGCTCACAACCGATCACAAGTTTGCGTACGCCGACCAGTTTCCGTCGTAACTTACCATGACCTGCTCGTTCGGATCCACAGCTATGGTAGCCTTGACGGTAATGCTCCGGTTCACTTCCGTTTTCTGGTATTGAAACACTCTTTCCCAACGCCTAAGAGAGCATGAGATATTGATCCCAAAGCACATGTGCAAGCATGACGTACATGACTGAGAGCGACAGAGAAAGCAGATTGGATGCCAGGGATAGTCCTGGGGGCACCGCTCTCGAAAAGGGCGCCATTATATATGTACACCTCCGCCTGATTACTAGTCTTGTGGGGTCCTGTATTGGTGTCGGCGCAGGAGAGGTGACTACCCGTGTCTGTCGCCAAACGTATATCTGCGGGCGGGGCACTTTGGCTACATATCCAGCGACTGTGGCGCACTTCTGCCTCCGCGAAGGCAGTAGTCCTTCCCGATATATCTATGCACAGTTGTGTGCTGGGTAACTGATTCGGTCAGCGATATCAGGACACATGCCTAGATGGAATTGCTCGGGGGACATACCATACGGCAGAGTGGACTTCTGAAAGTAATCGATCGTCGCCGGCGCAGTTATTGCGGTACGGGAAGAGATATCGGCGCGAACCAAGGCGAACCCCGCGATGATGCCCTCGATAGCTTGTCCCAGCCAAGTGTTGTGCCATGACAGGGATGTGGCCATGGCCTCCGAGCCTGTGTGTGCCTCTTTCGCTCGTACCACCAGTCGTCCAGTAGACGTATTGGATGCTGCGCCACAGCGACCAGCGCCAGGAGCAGCCCGCCGGCGATGAAAAAGATTGCGGTGACAACACCTCTTGTCAAGGCTGCCCGGGAAAGGTCAGACGGCGAGGAGTAACATGCGGCGAGAAGACCTACACAGCAATACGCCGCAACAGCCTACCGCCCCATCTCTGGCGGTCACCGCTGTCAATATAGGCATGCCTGGACCGGACGGACGTAAGACTTGAGGTCTCTAAACAGGAGACTGCAGAAGTACGACGGCTCACATATGATTTCGGAGGCTATGTTCCTGCAATGGGTGCCTTGATCCGTCAGAAACGAGTAGCGGTCGAGGACGATGTCCAGGATGGGAACACATACCCCATTACTTCGCGAAAGACAACTATAATACGGAGCCTTCCCTTCTGAAGGTATTTGTACCCCAAAAAGCATCGACACCCAGGAAGCTCGAACATCAGCCTCTCGTCGCCAGGCAGCGTGGACTTGTGCCAAGGATAATTGTCTAGAGGGCCGACGCCTGAACCTTGTCAAATTGTTGTCAGCGTTCCATGGCATCCCGCGATATAGGGATAGTGCGTGACGATCAATACCATCGTTTCTAGCTGTCGCTGCCGCGGTCTCTCTAGTAAGACAATCGCTCCCCGAGTTGTCCTCCGCATGCTTGTATCACGGTATCGCTTACCGACGGTTGCCGTAGGCCGTCTCAAGAACGAACAACAAAGCTTGCAATACAATCGTATTGCATGATAAAGGAGAGTTGCAACCGTAACAAGAATGAAACTTCCTCGGCGGCCAGCCACGTGGCGATATCCTTGTAAACAGCTGCGAAGTGTGCGTAGACGTTAGCCATTCTGCGCTACCGACTCGATGGCGAGTGGAGACAACGTACTCAGAAAGATGGAAATGCACGTCTGCAGTACTCAGAAAGTATGTTTCGAGCTTGGTAGAGCTAGCTACATATGTACGGTGGGGCACCACGCAAGGGCGCTTGGCACTGGTCGGAGTTGAAAATTGCTTCACTCAGCTGCTCCTCCGACCCCGGGCCCGACCCTGCCCGACCTAAGTTGCAACTTGCCCCGGTCTACCAAAGTGCTATCTGCTTTCCGTCTCTGAGTACGAGTCTCAGTCCACCTAGATTCCACCGCAGACTCAGGGCTCAGCGTGTTGTAGCCTACATGGAGCGGGATCAATGCCACATGTGTTGCTACACAGGACGTGCACCGCCCTCTCGGAACATAGGCTATTGCGTGTAGCAATTTGCGAACCTGCGAGGACCCCGTTGGCGACGCACTGCCGTGTAAGTCAGATGTCAGTTGGAACGCGGTTGCAGTGAGATCGGTGTCACTTTTGCCCGACTGGCCTGCAACTGGTATGTGCCACAAGCTATGGTCGCAAGTATCGCTTTGTAGGACGACTTGGTCGCTCTTGGTCGGAGGATTCCAGCCGGTATGTTTTCTGTTTGCAATCCGATAACGAAACCCCGGGAGTTTGCGATGATGACCAGTGTTGTTTCTAGAAAGACGTCTGCTTTATGCTACGGCATTTGTCCCGACAAGTGTCCTTGGGCGCCGTCTACCGGGCACGAGTCATGGCACCCTTGACTTGCGCGCTCACAGCACCCGCGTAACAGGCAGGACGGTTCCGGTGCGTGCAAACTGCAATCTATTGACCTGTGCTCCGGTCGCGCTATAAAAGACGGCTTCGAAACCCTAATATCGCACAGGGATCTCGTCTCCCTCCCTCAACCCTCATCTCTCAGACGCACAGCTCCTCGCGATCCGATTCACACCCCCGATGGACGCTGTCAGCGTTCTCCAGACTGTGCTCGCCGCGATTCAGTCGGGTTCCGTTTCGTTCAACGGCACCGAGGTCAACACTGCGAACGCCACCGTGCCATCACCCACTGCCGCAGCCATTACTCCGCTATCTCTCCTTCAGCTGCCTACCCTCATCGCTCATGTTCTGTCTCTCTCCGTTGTGCGGGATTGGTTGAAGCTGTTCCTCATCGGTGGTGCCCTCGAAATCTGCCGCCGTCTCTTGACTTCCTCCTGGAGTGCGATCAAGAACTACTTCTGGATCACGGTAACGCTGGAGGAAGGCGACGACTGCGGATGTGAGTATTCCTATGATCACACGTGGAACATGCGAACTTACATACATGAATTTCACAGATTGGCTTCTGTACTGGCTCTCAAAGCATCAGGTCTTCCGTAAGCACTGCCTCCGCCAATCTCCAAGTCTGCGCACTGATGTCTCTCCCGACTCCAGGTACCGCCCGGACCCTGGATGTTAGTACGCGGACGTTCCGGATCGACGCTCCGGTCGTGTCGGACTCTGGTGAGGACGATACGACGAAGGGACGCAACATCTCCTTCCTGCCCTCGCTCGACACGACCTACTATCTCTGGTACAAGTACCACTATGTCACTGTCACCCGGAACCAGGTCAACGACGGACCATGGCAGACAAAGCAGACTTTGCGCATCCAGTAGGTTTCATGTCGAGTGCTCTCAGGGACGCGCGCTCATCAGTCGCACAGGATGCTCGCACGCAACCACGATGTCCTCCGGGGGCTCCTGCTAGAAGCCAAGAAGCACTATGCCAATTCAAGCGAGAACATGATCTCTATCTATGTGTCTACCTCGTGAGTGACTTCGTTTCATCTACGGGAAGGTTAGAGCTAACTATCTGTACAGGGACTACTGGAAGCTCATGTGCACGCAACACAAGCGCCCTATGAAGTCCATCATCCTCGATCCTGGGATGATCGACCTCGTTCTCAACGACGCGAAGGACTTCCTGGCGAGCAAGGAATGGTACGCAGAACGAGGTTAGTCCGTCACCTCTCATTGCATCTATGATCATGGCTGACGCTGCTCTACCTTCAGGTATCCCTCATCGTCGCGGCTACCT
Source organism: Lentinus tigrinus ALCF2SS1-7 (assembly GCF_003813185.1). Taxonomy (NCBI): domain Eukaryota; kingdom Fungi; phylum Basidiomycota; class Agaricomycetes; order Polyporales; family Polyporaceae; genus Lentinus; species Lentinus tigrinus. The sequence continues at coordinate 226,337 of NW_027137927.1, forward strand.
GTTGTACGGTGCTCCAGGTGCTGGGAAGACCTCGCTCATTCACAGCATCGCCGGAGAACTGAACCTCGACGTCTACATCCTCTCCCTCACCCGGCTGGGCATGGACGACTCGACGCTCAACTCCGTCATCGCCGAACTGCCAGACAAGTGCATCGTGCTCGTAGAGGACATCGACGCCGCGTTCCACAAGGGAATCAAGCGCGATATCGTCGACCCGGAAAAGCAACACCAAGAGGGTCCCGAGAGCCAGGTCCAGACGCAGCAGGACAAGGATTCCAGCGACTCCGTCACCTCGCGCATCACCCTTAGCGGGTTGTTGAACGCGCTCGATGGCATTGGGGCGCAGGAGGGGCGCATCCTCTTTGCCACGACGAACGACTACAAGGCGCTTGATCCTGCTCTGTGCCGTCCTGGTCGTCTCGACCTGCATGTCGAGTTCAAGCTCGCCAGCAAGTACCAGTGTCGCGAGCTCTTCCGTCGGTTCTATCTCCCTTCCGGTGGCAACAAGGATGAGAAGGACGAGGAGAAGGAGCAGACTGGCGAGAAGGACTCCGGCTACAGCTCGCCCTCCGGAAGCGTCTCTTCCTCCGCCACCCCTGCAACATCCCCGTCGCCTTCAGCGCCCTCTTCTTCACCCTCCACCTCGTCTTCTGACTCCGAGTCTTCTGCAACCTACGTCGGCATCACGCACTCATCGCGCGGGCCCAAACTTTCCCCGAAGAAAGCAGCGGAGCTCGCGGATCGGTTCGCCGCCCTCGTCCCCAACCGCGCGTTCTCGATGGCGACGCTGCAGGGCTACCTCATGACGTACAAGACGCGCCCTTACGATGCGGTTGACGACGTCTCGGCGTGGGTCGAGAAGAAAAAGCGTGAGCAGAAGGCCGGGGCCCGCTCGGATGCGCCGCCGTCCGGTTCCTCGGACGGTACCTCCGCAAGTTCTGGCTCGTCCTCTGCTCCCGCGGAAGCTGGTGAGGAGGTGAAGACTTCGGGTGAAGACGAGCCGGCGCCTTGACGCGGAGCTGGTCATGCTTGGTTCCTTGCGAATTGGAAAACTGGGCGGATTCCGCTGGGGGTTCCGGTATATACCACGGATTGTACGCAACTGCATGTCTCGCTCCCCGCTCATCGTCTCGCGCTCACTCTCTTTATCGTGACTTGGACACTAGTAGTAGTAGCAGTATCGATCACCAGATGTGTATCTGTTAGAACTGGAGTCACAAAGATGTATATTATTACCTTCGCATAATCGCGACCAACGACTTCACCCTTCAACCTGACGGGGTTCGTGCAAATCTCTGAGGCCTGAGGGTTCGATGCTAATTTCCGGCCAGCGCCGAGAACAGTTTGAATCTAGAAACTACACAAACTCGTACATATTGTATAATCAAGAAGCACTGCTACAAGAAAAGCGAAACTAGGAGGCTTGGCAAAGCATGAAGGGATGCGCGACCGGGCTGAGTATCATCGGAGCGCAACGAAGGGAGCGGGATGCACACTACACCGAAGATGACAGCGAGACTGAGCCGACGGCCTGAGAGGCCAGGTATTGCTCGTCCCCGTCCGAGTGCGAGGAAACGTCCGACTCGAGGTTGTCGGTGCGTGGAGGCTCGATTACAGCCCCGAGGGACCGGATGAAGCTCGGGGTTTCGTCGTCGTCGTAGATGTTCCCCGAGAAACACAACGGATCGTCGGGGTCGACTCTGACGACCTTCTGCCCTGCTTCCAGAAGCTCTAGGATAAAGCGGGACACGAGAATCGCGGTGACGCTGTTGATGATGTGGGGTGCCGTTTAGCTATACACCGAACCGCCCTGGAGATATTGAAACACTTACGGGGCTGTGAAGTATGTGATATCGCTGGCACCAGCATCGTTGGACGCTACCTGAGGAAACAGAGGTCAACGACGGGTCTACGCCAGGCCCGCAGGGGGACTTACCGAAACAAGCGAAAAGGTGAGGTGGACAATATTGAGCACGGTTAGAACTCTGAACGTCGGTGTGAATGTCTTTGATCTAATCGACTTTGCTACTGCGAGACCTACATGAAGTAAATCATCCCTGTTGTAAGACGAATGAGTGAAGCGCCCCATATCCCTAGGCAGCTCTAGAATAGCCATAGATGGACGCACCATTACGCAGGAGGATGTCCGCAAGCGACAACCTCTTGAACGGTTGGGTGCTATGTTTCAGGACGTCCCGAGTATAGAGCGTTCTCCAGGTGATAAATATCACCAGGATATCCGCAATCGTGAGGGGTACCCGAGAGATGATGATAACTAAGCAGTCCCCAATAAGCTTGCGCCACTGCATATCATGAAGAGCCGACCTACGTCTTCCAAGGGGGTCAGAATCAATTTGAATAGATCGATACAGGATACGTACCGTCGATCGAGGGCTTCAGTGGTATCATCTGTCGCGACGCATCCGAAGATCGGAAGGTTGAGCCCTGAGAGTCCATAACCATATTCAACCTGTAGTGCGAGTTATATCGTTGTTTCGCATACATTTGAAACGTCAACTGACTCACCAAATTAGCACCTACTGGGGCAATGGACAAAGTCAAGACCAGGAGTCCGATGAGTTTGCTCGTGCTCAGTGTATATGCACGGAGAGCGGAAAAGGCTTATTACGAGAGATCAGACACCGTGGTACAATGAGAAGCGGCCGCAGCTCACCGGCCGCAGGAACGAACTGCGAGGACCCAATTGCAAAGTACGCCTTCTGGAATAGAGAACAGCTGAGACGCAGACCGTGGTCAGCACAGGGTGCACTGGACTCGACGTAGTTGACGCGAACCTCTGTATCAGGAGCAACATAAATGAATATTGCTGTACTGGGTAAACCAGGGATGGTGTTACTTACCTTGTCCGAAGGAAAAGACGCAAATGAAACCAGGCCCATGACAGACAATGCGAGAGAGATAGCCTTGTTCGCGAGGAACAAGGAGGACGCCCCGGTCAGGCGGTTGGTCCGGAAGCACGTCACTTCCCGATTGAACGTAACGATAGCGTCGTAGATAAAGACAACTGCAGAAAGAAGGACGCATGATGAAGTTACCAAAGGGTGAGCACGTGGAGGGGCACACGAACCTGAGGATGCCAGAACACAGCAGGCGCTGACGAACCTGTTCGGCAGTATCGGTGAACATGAATCAGGCTGAGGCTCGAGGGGTTGGACGTACGTATCATGATAAACTGCTTCAAGCGTAGCGAGATCGGCATCCGTGTTCGAAGACATGGGGACTCGGAGAGGGTATTGTGGCTTCAGTCGTGACGAGTTCGTGGCTGAGGAGCCGTACGGTCGCATGTCTTATACTAGCCAAGAGCAGTGATGCGGTCAGTACCTCACGCGGTACTTGTTCGATGGTTGCCGCATAATTTGAAGACGCAGAGCTCTTCGATAGAGCGTGAGGCCGTCCTGTTCTCGAAGACTGGAGCTGCTTGTATCGAGTGAACGAACGTACCTTAGAAGGCCAGCCATGTGCCACTGGTGCAAATGCTGTAACAACGGATTGTTCAACGTTCAATCATGATACTATTCTGATAATCCACTTACCCGAAGTTTGCGCCCAAGGATGATGCACAGGAAACCGAAGGGAAGCCCGTGAGGATCCAGTTAGCAGCGATCAGCGAGCTCGTGCCGTCTCGGAGATCAGCCTGACTCAGACCGCACGCTACATTCGAAAGTTCATGAGCACGCAGCCTCGGCGGATGTAATCACGCACGAAGCATCGTTGGCGTCCTAGCGATCTGCTGCAACCACGGTGTCACAGTCGACAGGAGTGAATCGTTGGCGTGCGAAAGGAACTGACAACTAGAATTCGGTGCCGCCTCAAGTTGACTGGTATGAGCTCGTCGAGGACCTCGTTCGGCGGGATTCGTGGCATTGCCGCAGAATGAAGACGGCTAAGGACGAGCATGTATGAAGTGGATAACCATGTTTGTTACAACGTTGCTGCGGAACTGGCGGAACTGACGTACAAGTCACAGACAGTTCCTGTATCAGATGCAGAGCAAGACATCAACATCGCCAACGAGGGAAAGATGAGCCCACGGGCAGCCCCGAGCTTCGGTTTCCTGTTCCACTCTGGTTGAGAATCGTACTCACGTCAACTTTCTACGACAGTCACCATCCCTGTCTCCACCATCTTCGTACCTACCAGCGCGCGCCTGTGCACTGCTCCTGGTCGCCGTGGCGAACTGAGATGCTGGAGCTGTAGACGGTGCGAGCTGCCTGACTTCTCTAGGTACGATCACACAGCCCTGCCTGAAAAACTGCGAACGCGGCCTTCTAGTTCATGGTTTGCGCAGTAGCGACGGTCGCGCGTCGGAACGCAACTTTAGGAACGAGTCTTCCTCGGAAGTTGAGGTACGTTGATTTTTCATATCTCAGCTCACGGGTTTGGTCCATGGCCGGAGAGTTCCCAGAGAGCTCAAGATGCAACATGCAGAGTTGTACAGTAGACAAGCTCAAGTTGAAGCTGGAACGTGGCAGTAATAACAGACGTAGTCACAGCGCGGCGTGGGAACGATCACGTGCCTCGCGTCATCGTGGCTTGCAGTTGCACAACTTCAACTTGCGCATCTACTCTTCGTCGTTGAGCTGGAGCCTCCTTATCGTTCACGCACGGCACCAGTCTACGCTGCATAGCTTTCTGTGGCTAATGACTATGTACCGAATGGCTGCAACATGACTCAAGGCTTTCGGCGCGACTATTGCCAGCAAGTAATGCGGCGATAACGACGGAGAACTACTCGTAGACGGGCAGCCAAGGAGTGCGGGTGGAGGAATGGAGTTGCTTGCGACGGCGGATGCGTTGACGGAAAGATACTTTGGGTGAGCAGGTACTGCCATGATCTGTCCATCCGCTATGTCGCGATCCATACAGGTTCTCTCTCCTCGCACCCCCTCATCAACCACTCGGACTATTTGCTCGTTCAAGTTTCAGCCCACTCCTGGTCCATGAATCACAAACGTCGTACAATGCATCATGCTTGTCCCGTACATTCGAACACGCAGTATGTGTGCCTACACCTCTCCAACCCCATTTGAAACTTTCCATCTCCACAGCCTGCGGGGATATATCGTCTCCATCCAGACATGCGTGCGAGCTCAAGCGCAGTCGGTAATCCCGAACTCTACAGACGCGCCGCGAGGGCAGGCGCGTCCCAACGGAGTCGTTTATCTCTGAGACACTCTCTCACAGATAAACTTCTCAGTTGGGGCGCGCGAGCCCGACTCTGCGCATACATCCCCCCGACCGCGCCGCGGGCAGGCGCGTCCCGACGGAGTCGTTTATCTCTGAGACACTCTCTCACAGATAAACTTCTCAGTCGGGGCGCGCGAGCCCGACTACCTCCTTGTCGCAACCAAAACCCGGCCCCGCGCCCCTACGCACGCACACTATTTCTTGAGGTTTGAGGTTTGAAGCTTGATGGGGAGGACGAAGGGGGAAGTGAGGTTGAGTGCAGACCAACCCCCCACCCCGCCCTCATTCTTATATGCACGCACCGCGCGCGCCGCTTTGGCCCTCCACACCCCGCCACCAGTGGCCCGCGCGGCGAGGCGGGCGACGCTTTGCACTCGCTTTGACATTGCACGCGGTGGCCCATGCGGGCGCTTGACGTGGTTTGCCGACGCGGTGGCCAAAAGCACGTCTTGTCCAATGGTCTGTGGGGTCGCTGCTTTGTGCGACAACAAAGCTGCTTTGAAGCGGATGTTCTTTGCGATGCCGATGTTTTTGCATCGGGCGTGATCCTTTGGGACGGAGGTCTCGGCTGTGCGATGGGCAGTGGCCATGGGTGGCGCGCCGGTCGCTATGTTGTGAGTCTCTGTGGCAAGGTCTCGGAGCTCGAGACGACGTCTGTAATGCTACTTCTCAGGATGACTTCGGAACAAGGTCGCACAATGGCTGAATGACGGTCGTAGCGGACTCCTCAGGTATGACTTTCATTCCTATGGGAGACATTGACGAAGGGAAGTGACAGATCGTAGACACCTTTCCGCTCACGGTGCTAAGTCTTACTGGACGCGCCGATGCAAGACACGGGTTATGCGCTCCAAGAGGGTCCTGAGGCCTGAGGCCTCTCAAGCATACATGATTGTAGCTAGTGCGTCATACAAACTCATAGCACCCAATATTCGTGCGTCGCGAGTTCGCAACGTATCATGATCCGTCTGTGAACTTCACGTTGTGTGTGGTTAGCATTATACTCATATGCCTCCAGATCTCGCTACTATCTGTTGCATGTTTGCTACGAGTAGTGGTCCTCACTACCGTGAACCGTCTCCCAAGTCACTGTCAGGACGTTCACACTTGCTACGTCCAACAATATACTCTCTCAGCGCGCGCGGGTTCCGCTATCACGCAGCAAATAGCATCGGGATATCTAGTCCTACAACAGGCACAACACGAGTATACACAGCGACAAGTCTTCTGTAACGGCGAATGTGCGATAGACTACCATATCGTAGAGGAGTAATAGACTCGTATGCTGGTATTAAGGCTTCCCGGCGACAAGTTTGGATCGGCCCAAGGGGGCTCTGCAGTCATCAGCAAAATCTCTTAGAGCGCGCAAGCGCATGCAATGAAAGGAATTCGAACCCAATCACAAAAATCCACGGAATCTTTGTGCGAGGGATTGGAAGCGCGTGCGCTGACCTTCCCCCCAGATTGCAATCTCCTTGCAATCTCGCAGAATTGCATTGCATTTACATAGAATAGCTCAGGATACGAGAGGGTTTCTCAAGGATTAGCGGTCGGAATTGATTACAATCCCCTAGAATGAATGGGACATCGTCAAGACGAGAATGATCACACAAGTAGACAGGTGGAAATGTTATTTATTGATTACGTAACACGAACAATACACATATAAATCAGTAAGTGACAGGCTAACACAACAATGGCACCATCTACGAGAG